>NC_137130.1:2305000-2327500 GCF_949319135.1 Squalius cephalus
AAAAAGAATCCCTATGTTTTCCCTATTTTTCCAGATGCCACTGGCAGATATTTTGTCTTGTTTTAAGCTTAAACTCACTTAAATTTGATGCATTTTTTCATATAACAAGATATATGAGTAATATCTAAAATGCAAATTATCAGTAAATGTATCTTGATTTAAGAATGTTAGATATTTGTAAAGGAAAACAAGAAGTGGATAATTTTTTGCAGAGTTAAACTCAATGTCTGAATGTCTCCACAGTAAAAAGAACTGGTGTAGAGAGCGAAGGCTATGATGTTTGTCCTCAGAGTTAAGGTTGACTTTACTAGAACCACAACAACGCCAACAATTCTGAACTAAGACTGATGCCAGGAAGACTAGAATCCTGCTTTATTGCACTTTGATCATTTAATTCCCATTGGGAATGGAAGAACTGGGAACGAGGCCAAATGAAGTCCGTTTCCCATTTCCTCACTGATTAGTGCCGTTTGAGAAGCAATTTCCTAATCTGACAACAGATATCAGTGCAGACGAATTACAAGCCGCTTGTGTTCAGTGTCACAGAGCCTGATGTGTGTTGTCTGAACGAGACGCCAGCGGAACCAGTCAGAACCAGTCTGCAGATTTGAGTTGACTGATTTCAGAAATCGCATAGTAAACTCAAAGCTTCAGAATTTGATTCAATCCCTTGGGATTTTTAATGATTTTACAACACATCTGTTCTATACTATATATTTTTAAAACTAGAATCGGTGTGTCCCAAATCGTAGCATGTCAAAATGAGTATTCCAAAGGGTACGGATGTGCAGATCCAAATTTTTCACATTTTTTAAATGTTACTACTAGTTTCGGAATGTTCAGAGAACGTTCAAAAGTATCATTCCCATAATGTTACTTTTGAAAAATGGAATGTTCAATGTATCAATTTTTTTTTTAAAACATTTAAAAAAACTGGACATTTTTAATGTTCCGAGAACATTCTGGGGAAAAAAATGGTTTTATAACATAATAAGAACATTAGTGAAATGTTCTTAGAACAAAGATAGAAAATGAGTGAGGCGTTCTAGACGGGCCATAGAAGAACCATTTTTAGTTCCCCAAAGAACCTTTCAATGAGCAGTTCTTTTTTTTTTCTAAGAGTGAAGAACATTTTAACTATCTGAAGAACCTTTTTCCACTTTAAAGAACCTTTAGTGGTTTCATGGATGTTAAAGGTTCTCCATGTAACCATTGATATCAATAAATAACCTTTATTGTGTAGAAGAAACATTTTTGGTTCCCCGGAGAAATTTCCACTGAAAAGTTCTTAAAAAAAACATTTTTATAATCCAAGAAGAACATTTTTATAATCCAAAGAAGCTTTTGCGCAATGGAACGGGTCTATGGATGTTAAAGGTTCTTCACGGATCGATCCCATTAAAGAAACTTTATTTTTTAAGGGCAGTTCTTAAAAGTACATTTGGTAACACTTTATTTTAGTGTCCATAGTACTATGAGTAAATTATGCATAATTACATGTAACTAACCTTCAACCAAACCCTAATCCTACCCTAACCCTATAGTATATGTTGTTAATTATTATTACTCAGTACTTAAATATATAATTACACTGTAACAATGACACCTTAAAATAAAGTGTAACCAAACATTTTAATCATTTAAAGAGCCTTTTTCAACTATAAAGAACTTTAGTGGTTCCGTGGATGGTTCTTCATGGAACCATCAATAACAATAAAGAACCTTTATTTTCGAGAGTGTAATGGCTAGTATGGCCCTCAACCTATTGCGCTTCGGATGAGGATTTGATTAGAACTACAAACACGAATAAAAAGCATTAAAAAACTACAAACATGGCGGAAGTGTGAGATTGATGGGTAAGTAGAGAGGTATAAAGGGTTTGAGTGATGAAAATTATATTTAATCTGCAACAACTTTGTAAACTTATAAAGATATGTTTGTTCATTAACTTTTAAATGCAAACACATGCGGAGAGTTTTCAGCATTGCATACTTCAGATCAACATACTTCATTTCTACAATTGTGGGCGTAAAGTGTGAGTTTGTTGTGCTCTGAATGACTTGTCTGCTAGTGTTTTAAAATCTGTTTAGATGTGTAAAGTCGTGTAGTGCATTCCAGCCTTTAGTCAGGATGAGAGACGAGAAGGTTAAATCTGTGAGCACTAACCCTCTTGATTTGTGTTGATCTGAAGATGTGTGTGTGAAGCGTTGGATGGAGAGAGCGGCACAACACACAGATCAACCGAGAGGATTCCTTCCGCCGCTTCCGTTTTGATATAAACATCAGGAACGATAATCCTGTGAGCTTTGCTTCTGAGAGACGGGGCTTTCCCGCAAACTCCCATGAGAGTCGCTGTTGACATTAAAGCTCTTTGTGTGTGTCTGTTCATCCTCACAGACCTCACAGAAACTGTCATTCATCTTCAGTTATTAAACACAAGTGCAGTTCAGTTTAACACAGAGAACCAGGGAACCCAGCTAACAGGGAACGTTCTGCGAGGAATGCGTTCTTCCAGTAATGTTAATAGAATGTGCGTTCATTTTTGAAATGTTTCAAATGTTTTAAATGTTTCATTCCCAGGATCTTTGCAAAATGATCAAGCTTTTAACTTTTGGACCTGGATGGAATGTAAGCAAAATAATTTTACAACATGCATTTGTTAGCTGAACTGGTCTTCGATAGATTTTGCAAAACGTTAAACATTTATAATTCATTCATGGAACTTTTTGTTGTAGTTGGATGTTCATCTAACATTTTTTAAATATTACTACTTGTTTCGGAATGTTCAAAAGTAACATTCCCATAATGTTACTTTTGAAAAATGGAATGTTCCCTTAACATTTGAATAACCAAGAAAACATTATTTGAATGTTCCGAGAACATTCTGAAATAATATTGTTATAAATGTTCCTTCAAAAATGTTAATAGAATGTTCGTTAATTTTTTTAATGTTTCAGAACATTCAAAAGTAACATTCGCATGATGTTTGCAAAATGATCAAATGGAATGTTCGCTTAACATTTGCATAACCAAAAAAAAACGCTCTGGATGTTTTGATCGATCAGAGAACTTTCAGAAATAGCGTTAATGGGAATGTAAGCAAAATTATTTTACAACATACATGTGTTAGCTGAACTGGTCTTTGATAGTTTTCACAAAACGTTAAACATTTATAATTCATTCATGAAACATTTTATTGTAGTTGGACGTTCATCTAACATTTTTTAAATGTTACTGTACTTGTTTGAATGTTCAAAAGTAACGTTCCCATAATGTTACTTTTGATAAATGGAATGTTCCCTTAATGTTTGAATAACCAAGAAAACATTTAAACGTTCCGAGAACATTCCGAAATAATATTGTTATAAATGTTCCTTCAAAAATGTTAATGTTCATTTCATCAAAGAACCTTCAGAAATAGCGTTAATGGGAATGTAAGCAAAATTATTTTACAACATACATGTGTTAGCTGAACTGGTCTTTGATAGTTTTCGCAAAACGTTAAACATGTATAAGTCATTCATGGAACTTTTTGTTGTAGTTGGACGTTCATCTAACATTTTTTAAATGTTACTACTTGTTTCGGAATGTTCAGAGAACATTCAAAAGTAACATTCCCATAATGTTACTTTTGAAAAATGGAATGTTCCCTTAATGTTTGAATAACCAAGAAAACATTATTTAAACGGTCCAAGAACATTCAGAAATAACAGTTTCACAACTTAATAAGAACATTAGCAAAACGTTCTTAGAACATTAGAGGTTGTTAAACGAGGGAGTCGTTTTGGACGGGCCGTTCGGCATAATAATATCCTCGTCTTCACCCTTCCCCTAGGAACAGATATTTCAGGGCTGTTAATGATAAGGATAATGATACTCTGTGTATTTATCTTAGATTATGTGGTCGTTATAAGATTAATAACCCGGGGCGGCGAGTCTGCGGTCGACTTTCAAACAGAGGCAAGTCCGGGCAGCGTCCGTGAGCGCGCTTGTGTTCGGAGCGAGTGCATTCCAGCCCGGCGTGTGGAGAGAAAAGCACTGGATCTGGAGTCTGATGAAAGTGTCTTGGGCGTGTGTGTGTTTGTGTGTGTGTTCGTTCTGTCAGATAATGAGCCGGGGCTTCAGGGGCACAGTCGTTTGGCACTCGCTTCGTTTCCTGCAAAAATAACGTGGTCGTCTTCTCTCCGTCTCCTGTAAGTCCTGTGATGAAGCGCAGAGCCGAGGGGTTTGTCGGAGACGAGTTTAGGTTGTTTTGAGCTCATCGGAGGAAGTGCCTCGTGCGGTTACGGCAAATATTCCACAGTCAGGATCACTTTAGTCGCTAGTCGTCCATTTGCAGATTGATTCCCTCTCAATAAACACAGTGGCTCTAGTGCTCTAGCAACCTGATCAAAACTGTTTATTCTGCTTGAAAATAGTCCTCATTTTCAGTGAGAATTAAAGAAGAGTGTAATTTTAGTATTGTTATGACCCAGTCTGTTGTGATTGGTCTAAGTTACTCTGCTGTGATTGGTCGGCTGGCCCAGTCTGTTGTGATTGGTCTACTCTGCTCTGATTGGTCAGATGGTCCAGTCTGTTGTGATTGATCTACTCTGCTCTGATTGGTCAGATGGTCCAGTCTGTTGTGATTGGTCTACTCTGCTCTGATTGGCCAGATGGCCCAGTCTGTTGTGATTGGTCTACTCTGCTCTGATTGGCCAGATGGCCCAGTCTGTTGTGATTGGTCTACTCTGCTCTGATTGGCCAGATGGCCCAGTCTGTTGTGATTGGTCTACCCTGCTCTGATTGGTCAGATGGCCCAGTCTATTGTGATTGGTCTACCCTGCTCTGATTGGTCAGATGGCCCAGTCTGTTGTGATTGGTCTACTCTGCTCTGATTGGCCAGATGGCCCAGTCTGTTGTGATTGGTCTACACACTCTGCTCTGATTGGTCAGATGGTCCAGTCTGTTGTGATTGGTCTACTCTGCTCTGATTGGCCAGATGGTCCAGTCTGTTGTGATTGGTCTACTCTGCTCTGATTGGTCAGATGGTCCAGTCTGTTGTGATTGGTCTACTCTGCTCTGATTGGTCAGATGGCCCAGTCTGTTGTGATTGGTCTACTCTGCTCTGATTGGCTAGATGGCCCAGTCTGTTGTGATTGGTCTACTCTGCTCTGATTGGTCAGATGGTCCAGTCTGTTGTGATTGGTCTACTCTGCTCTGATTGGCCAGATGGTCCAGTCTGTTGTGATTGGTCTACTCTGCTCTGATTGGCCAGATGGCTCAGTGTTACCATTTTTTCCTATTACTTAAAACTATTTAAAAAAAAAAAAAACAATTTTAGTGAAAAATAACACTGGTGTATCAACGTTACAGCAGAACTGTGTCTATCTTTAATAAGCCCGTATGATATATGATCAGTTTCCTGCTGATATTGATAACGATGCAGTGTGTGTCTTTGTTATCTCAAGTGAACGTCTCTGATAAACTGCACACACGTGATCTTATCAGCTCTAGCTGAATCTGCCTCTCTGTGTGTTCACGTGTGTTTTCTCCTGCTCTCCCGCATGCTGCGAGGCGTCATGGGGGCTGAAGTGAGTGAAAGCGGAGCGTTTGAGCTCAGTGCTGGTGCGGGTGAGTTCAGATGACAGCGCGCCCCTATAAAACACAGTAAACTTCTCCGGTTCACCAAACCATGAGACATTAGTGCAGTGAACGAGCGACTGTCATACATTACAGCAGTGGGTCTCCACCTTTAACATCACTAACAAAACAAAAAGTTTTCATTTTTGACCAAAAATAGCATTCGAATTTTTGGTTTGCCCAGATTCATTTTATCACGTGACGGATGAAGCTGTGCTTCTCAGATGAATTAAATGTGCAGTTTAGTTCATTATAATTATGCTGTACATGATTATACGGTTAGTTTTTTTACATTTTCATTTAGCATGTTTTTTCCTGCATTCTGTGACTGAATCATTTCTCTCTACACTGAAAATAAATTGATGTAGGATTTACTTTGAAACAGTTTTAACTAATTTATTTACATTTACTTAAAAAGCAAAATGACTGAATGAAGATATTAAAGGATTAGTTCACTTCAAAATGAAAATTTCCTGATAATTTACTCAACCCAATGCCATCCAAGATGTTCATGTCTTTCTTTCTTCAATGGAAAAGAAATTCAGTTTTTTTAGGAAAACATTTCAGGATTTTTCAACCTTTCCAACGTGATGACGCAATGCGTGATGCGTCTCAGACCAGCACAAGATGAACAATTGTGGTTAAAAAGTATATACATTTTTATTTATTTTTTAGAAAATGGCCGATCGTTTCGCTAGACAATTATTTCTCGACTGGGATCGTGCAGAGCCCTTTGAAACTGCATTGATTTGAACTTCAACATTCTGGTTACCATTGAAGTCCATTGTGTGGAGAAAAATCCTAAAATGTTTTCCTCAAAATACTTAATTTATTTTCCACTGAAGAAAGAAAGACATGAACATCTTGGATGGCATTGGGGTGAGTAAATTATCAGGAAATTTTCATTTTGAGGTGAACTAATCCTTTAAGTCTTTCTAAAATAATGATCAAAATGAAGTGAGTTTATGCTTAAAACAAGAACAACAAATATCTGTCAGTAGGGTTAGAAAAATAATCTTGTTTTCCTTCTGAAGTAAGATTATTTGTCTGACTCCACTGGCAGATATTTGTTCTTAATTTAAGCATAAACTGACTACATTTTCCAGAAAACAACACTAAATATCTTCAGTAACTTTGCTTCTCCAGTAAATGTGTCTTGATTTAAGAAAGATTAGATATTTGTGCTGGAAAAACAAGACAGAAACACTGAGGAAGAACATCATGTTACGCAGTGTGTGAGTGTCACTGCTGTCACACTGCATTCAATCTGTTGTTTGTCTCATATTTCATCTGATGGATGTTTTCATTCTGTTCCTCATAAGATGTCTCATTAAGAGGTCATAAATCACATCACAACATTGTGTTTGTTTTTAATAATGCAGTTCAATGCTGGATTGAATGCATTCATACGAACTACACTGTACACGGAACAAGTACCGATAATTGTTCTTTAACCCTAAAGCACAATGCAATGCTCACTGCTATTATGGTTTTTGTGGTGATTTCATTTGTGAGTGTGACAGCATATGTGTGTCATTTTGCTCATTACAGACAGTAAATATTGTGTGAGGTCAAGGGTCATGCATGCAATCACTCAGGAGTGTGTTTCCTGAAAGAATCGTTAGTCAACTATGGTTGCAATTTCTGTCGTTAACAACATAGTTTAATGATTTGGCGTTTCCTGAAACCAGCAAACATCATTGCAAACTTACGTGGTTGGAACTGCAGCTCTTGATAATAATTTAAAGGATAACTCTCGCCAAAATGCAACCTAGTGTCTTTTTGTTAATCTACCTGAGGCAAACTTTCATTTAAAAGCATAATTAGAATGGAAACGCCACTTTTAAGTTTGACCGTATTTTCGTTTTAGGTCAAATTGCCTTGTGAATGGGAGTGAATGGGTCACGACTATGATAGCATCAAAATCACTATTTTTAAAACACTAATGCGGCTCGACACAACATGAAACTGTGCTGGAAGTCTCACCAGCGGCTCTACACATGAACTCCAGCATTGAGAACATGGTTTGTGAACACAGAGTTTACTAAAAAGAAAGATTTTGAACAACTCACTGTCTCTGTGCACTGTAAAAAATTTCTAACCCTCCCAAATCAAAAATTTCAAGTGACCGATAACATCTAATTTTTTCATTGGCCCAAGTGAAATTCTGTAAATTATCAAATTAAATTCACAGATTTTCACTTGGGCCAATTGAAAAATTTAGATGTTATCGGTCACTTGAAATTTTTGATTTGGGAGGGGTAGAAATTTTTTACAGTGTGTCCGCTGGCATTTTGACAGTCAAAAATAGTCGATCTCCGAATGCGAATGAACTGACTCTGAATTTTATTATTGTCTCTTATATGAGGATCCTTTTTCAAATACAAGGATCAATATTGATTTTCACTAACGACAAAACAACAAGTTATCCGTGAATTTATATGGAACTAAGCTTTAGGAGCTTTCCATCTTTACTCTCCTCCCTGTTATGTTGCATTCGGAGATCGACTATTTTTGACTGTCAAAACACCGGCGGACACAGCTTCAGTGAGTTGATCAAAATCTTTCTTTTTAGTAAACTCTGTGTTCACAAACACTGTTCTCAATGCTGGAGTTCATGTGTAGAGCCCCTGGTGAGACTTCCAGCACAGTTTCATGTTGTGTCGAGCCGCATTAGTGTTTTAAAAATAGTGATTTTTGATGCTATCATAGTCGTGCCCCATTCACTCCCATTCACAAGGCAATTTGACCGAAAACGAAAATACGGTCAAACTTAAAAGTGGCGTTTCCATCCTAATTATGCTTTTAAACGAAAGTTTGCCTCTGGTAGATTAACAAAAAGACCCTAGGTTGCATTTTGGCGACAGTTACCCTTTAATCGATAAAACTTTGTCTCTACCCACCCACCACACCTAAGATCCAGTTTCCATTGGTTGAACTTTCACATGACACTGGAAAACACTGTGCCATGATCGCAGCGCTGTCGGATTCTGGAAGTCCAATTGCTTTAGCGAAGTAGCGTGTCAATGACACTCCGTGATCTACACGTTGTCTTTAATATGGCGTTGTCTTTAAACACCTGCTCTAAATAAAGATATGCTACTATGATTTACTAATGTTTCGCTAACATTAGAACTGAAAACAAAAATGCTTGGTTGAGCATTTGCTTGCATGCAATTTAGCTTTAATTTATTTTAGGTTCAGTTATAGTTTTTATTTATTTTCTAGTTAATAATTTTAGTGCTTTAACTTGAACTTATTTCCCTTTATTGCCAAGGCAGCATTTCTAATTTTCGCCTATAGTTTAAGTTTTTCAAATAATATTTATATTTTAACTTTATTTCAGCTTAATTTCAATTTAACAGAAATGGATTTTTTTCTTTTCCTTTTTTTTTAGTTTTAGTTAACAATAATAACCCAGAATTGGGCTTTGCGTTACCAAGAAAAACGATACTTTAAAACCTTTTAGCAGCTCAAATTTGAAACACAGCGTCAAATTTGGAACACAACTTGGTTGGATATGTGGCTTTGATTTGTCAAATATATATTTTGTATAAAATAAAAAATGTTTAGTTTAGTTAGTGCGTAACTTTTTTGCGCATTAATTTTTTTAAGTGCAATAAACTTAAATCAAGATACATTTACTCAAGAAGCAAAATGACCTAAAAATGTATAAAAATGAAATGAGTTTTTGCTTTAAACAAGAACAAATATCAGCCAGTGGCGTCAGAAAAATAAACTTAATTCAAAGGAAAAACAAGTTTATTTTTCCGACCGTATTGGCAGACATTTCACTTGTTTAAGCAAAAAACTAGCTTAACTGTTTTTTAAGAAACTAAAACTTAATATCTTCAGTCATTTTGCTTCTCCAATAAATGTATTTTGATTGAAGAATCTATAGATATTTGTCCTGACACACTAAGAAAGTGTTTGATTCCCACAGTTGATCATATGGCTTTGATTTGTCAAATATATATTTTGTATAAAATAAAAAATGTTTTGTCAACTTAAACTTCTATAACTTGTTTGTGCATTCATTTTTTGAAGTGCAATAAACTTAACTGGTTAAATCAAGATACATTTACTCAAGAAGCAAAATGACCTAAACATTTATCAGAATTAAATGAGTTTTTGCTTTAAACAAGAACAAATATCAGCCAGTGGGATCAGAAAAATAAACTTAATTCAAAGGAAAAACAAGTTTAGGTTACACTATTTTAAGGTGTCATTGTTACAGTGTAATTATATATTTAAGTACTGAGTAATATTAATTAACTACATGTACTTACTATAGGGTTAGGGATTAGGGTTTGGTTGAGGGTTAGTTGCATGTACTTATGCATAATACGATGGTAAGTACATGTAACACGGACACTGTAAAATAAAGTGTTACACAAGTTTATTTTTCTGACCCTATTGGCAGACATTTCCCTTGTTTTAAGCAAAAACTAGCTTAATTTTTATAATTGTTTTAAGAAACTAAAACTTCTTCTAAATCTTCAGTCATTTTGCTTCTCCAATAAATGTATTTTAATTGAAGAATCTATAGATATTTGTCCTGAAACACTAAGAAAGTGTTGGATTCGCACAGTTGATCAGTTTTCACGTCTTTCTCTCTCGGCAGACTCTCTCTCATGGTGGAAGACAGAAACATGGGCGGGAAAGGAGGACGGACACCATCATGTCTCCTGCCTCTTCTGCTGGTAAGTCCCATCAACCCCGCTAACTCGAGCCGAGACAACAACCCGTCCAAACGCGACTACAAAGGTGTCTTTGAGCGTCATGTTAATCTGTCTCCCTGCGCTCGCCCTCCTCCTCCACGAACCCGTCTGGCTGCCTTCCCAGAACTTAATTTCCCTGCGCAGCGTCTTAATGATAGGCTTTTAATGCCCTTCCAAAGAGCTGTGAGATACTCAAACGACAGGTTAGCTGCAAGTGAGAGGAGATCTGTATAATCCCGCTTATTATGACTAAATCGGCCCTTAGTGTCAATTGAGCCTTTGTTGAAGGGGAAACTGCTGCCATTTCATAACCTCTGGAGCGTTATATCTATAGAGCGTTATAGCATGAAACTAACGTGCCGCTTCACCGCCCCGATATACATTCAGTGTCTATAGAGAGACTTCTAAAGCACCATGATGTCATGTCTAATGATCTAGAACAAGTCAACTCTACACAACCACACACATGTTTAGCACAATGCACAGAATGAGGTGTTTGTGTCTTGGTTTCCAGTACAAATATCTACGAGAGAAAATCGTTATTTGCAACGAAACTGTGTCGTGAAAAGAGATGCACAAACTAACGCGGGGCTAGTTGTCACACACATGGTTTGAAACTTTCCACACATGCCAGCATGACCAAACTTAGTGTATTTACTAGTTATCAACACTAAATAGAGAAAAATTTGTGCCTAAATTTAAAAATCTTTGGAAGATATCACTGAACATTTATTTAGCCATCGCAAAAGTTAATTATTTTTTCATCTCTGTTTTTTGTGGTTGTTTAAAATTAGACAAATCTGATATTATTTTAATCGCCAATCTGTTATTTAACAGTTGAGATCGTTCTTTAATGCTGATCTAACCAGCAGAAACACTCGCCGGGTTTAAACCCTATAGTTGCACAGGCGGGGCATGTTGTCACACTGCGTTACAATGAGCATATTAGAACTATGATATTATATTCTATACTTTTATGAATTCTATTGAGAAACCATGAGAAAAGGGTGAATAAAGACTGAGAGTCCATGTTCAGAAATTATTTATTATGAATATGTTTTGAACTATGCAGTATAGCTGTGTTTTGCAGCGTGTTTGTTGTCAAACTCAAAAATTCGTTTATTTTTAGTTATTAAAAAATGCCATTATTTTACATGAAAAAGTTTTTTTTGACAAAATATTTTAGTTTGTCTTGTATATTTTATTTGATTAGATCAGATAGCGTTTTAATCTGTCATATCTGGTCATGTTACACTGAACCCACACCTATGGGGCATGTTGTCACAGTTCACTTCCATTCTTTCGGATTAAATTAAGAAACAATTATACACCGTATTAATGAAACAAAACCACATAATTGTACTAGACGTGTGAACAAATTAATACTCTGAACCCTAAGTAGGTTTACACAGACTGAGAAAGTCTAAAAGCATTAGGTTGTGCCCCGCTCTCCCCTAATAAACATGACTTGAGCTAGAAATGTGTTAAAAACATGCTTTTGATTAAACATGCGACCGCTTCATCCATTACGCAGCGTGCAGGAGTGAACCACTATAGATGATGCATGATTTGCCTGCATTTCTGATTGTGAGGAGATCTGCATTAAAGGGGTCATATAATGCCATTTTTGTACAAGCTAATATGATTCTTTAGGGTCTAAATGAAAAGTTTGTAATATACTTTAATTAAAAATTCTCATTAGTATTGTAAGAAAACACTAATTTTACCTGGTCAAAAACAGCTCTGTTTTCAGCACGCCGTTTAAGTGCATGTGCCTTTAAATGATAATGAGCTTTGCTCACCCCGCCCCTCTGTTCTGTGCGTACACCGTTTGTAATAATAACACAATAACCATAACGCGGTGTTCATTATAAACGTGGGATTATGAATTATATTGAGACGTTGTACATAGAAAACATGCCATAATGTACCCTGAGTGTAAACAGCCGCATTCATCGTGAAGTGTGCTAGCAAGCGATTTGCAAAGATTAATATAAAGATTAATATAAAGGTTAATAAAACGTTACACTCACTTCTTCTTCTGGAGGTGCAGCAGGAACACGAATAGTTGGTACCGATCCTTTTTTCAGGAGTAGCTTCTTAGCAAAACCAGCTTTACTGACCCTCGTTTTCACGCAAACATGAAAGCATTGACGTTGATCGTGGGGAATATTCCCTTCGAAAACAAACTCAGCCACTGCGTCTTCAGCGGTTCGGATTTAGGAACATCAAAATGATGCTGTGTTCATTATTACACCCAAGAACACACACCACAATCGCTTAGACGCCATTCTGCTCATAGACAGTGCTCCAGCGTATCCACAATGTGGACTATGATGAGAGCTCGCTCAGGCCGGGTCTGTGTTGAAACGCTGCTGTCAATCAACAATCGTGGGAGGGGCGTCCGACCGTGTGGCGTCATATGGTCAGACGGCTCAATTTGAGACAGGGGGAAACATATAAGGAGATTAAAAAAAGACCACTGGATGGATTTTTATCATTATATGATGGTTGTGTACAGGCACTGCCAACACACACTTCAGTACAATCAACTTGTAAAAGTGCATGTACCATTATATGACCCCTTTAAACTCATCCTGTGAACTGGAGCTAAACCACAAAGCATCTCATTGAGCCCGAGCCAATCAGCATCCAGCTCCGCCCACTCTGTGCATTCCTGCTCCAGTCGCAGCGTTTGGCCAATCAGCATCCAGCTCCGCCCACTCTGTGCATTCCTGCTCCAGTCGCAGCGTTTGGCCAATCAGCATCCAGCTCCGCCCACTCTGTGCATTCCTGCTCCAGTCGCAGCGTTTGGCCAATCAGCATCCAGCTCCGCCCACTCTGTGCATTCCTGCTCCAGTCGCAGCGTTTGGCCAATCAGCATCCAGCTCCGCCCACTCTGTGCATTCCTGCTCCAGTCGCAGCGTTTGGCAGCGAGTCTGCCGTGATTCATCTGTGTGTCGATCTGTGTTGAGTTACAGCGGCCAAACGCTTCCCGTGTGCTAATTCACAGCTGGAAACAACAGCAGACGAGGCAGCGAGAGTGTTGAAACGCCTGTGAGAGTGACAAAGCCAAAATCCACAAACAACAAACTTGTTGTTTCACCTCGATTCACATTGGGTGACTTCATCCAGGGAACGTAATTTATGTTTGGGGAAATGAAACCGGAGGAGGACGGCGGAGAGCGGCGCGCCTGACTCTATTATTTGGTTTGGAAGCGCGATACGCTTGTCACTGATGTAACCAGATCACACACTCACATTCTTGTGGCAGCTGTTGTTGGTCCCATTAGTTGAGGTTTGTTAATGAGTTAATTTATAATGAGCACTACAGAATACACTAATAGCCAGAGTCTGGGAGATTACATGGCCTTTAAAAACTACTTATTTTAACGATCTAGTTTAAGAGTGGATTCACTTAGAGCGTGTCCGAATCCACTTTTGCTAGTTTAACGACGGGAAAAATGGTCGGTGCTCCCGGCGCTGGTCTAAAAGGGTCATCCCTATTCTCTTAATGAGGAATGGGTGTGTTTTGTCTATTCTCTTAATGAGTAATGGGTGTGTTTTGTCTATTCTCTTAATGAGTAATGGGTGTGTTTTGTCTATTCTCTTAATGAGTAATGGGTGTGTTTTGTCTATTCTCTTAATGAGGAATGGGTGTGTTTTGTCTATTCTCTTAATGAGGAATGGGTGTGTTTTGGGCGTAAATAAATCAATCAGTCTCTTCTACGGGACGAGCCGGATTCCACCATATCTTTACGTACAAAAAAATTTTTTTTTACATTGTAATCCTTTTATTTTTTAATATTTGGCTAGTTTGTGATGCTGTGTGTGTCTGTAATAAGCAGAGTGTGTGTGTGTGTGTGTGTGTGTGTGTGTGTGTGTAATAAGCAGAGTGTGTGTGTGTGTGTGTGTGTGTAATAAGCAAAGTGTGTGTGTGTGTAATAAGCAGAGTGTGTGTGTGTGTGTGTGTGTGTGTGTGTGTGTGTGTGTGTGTGTGTGTGTGTGTGTAATAAGCAGAGTTTGTGTATGTAATAAGCAAAGCAGTGTGTGTGTAATAAGCGGAGCGTGTGTGTAATAAGCAGAGTGCGTGTGTGTAGTAAGCAGTATGTGTGTGTGTAATAAGCAGAGAGTGTGTGTGTAATAAGCAGAGTGAGTGTGTGTGTGTGTGTGTGTGTGTGTGTGTGTGTGTGTGTGTGTGTGTGTGTAATAAGCTGAGAGTGTGTGTGTGTGTGTGTGTGTGTGTGTGTGTGTGTGTGTGTGTGTAATAAGCAAAGTGTGTGTGTGTGTTTGTGTGTAATAAGCAGAGTGTGTGTAATAAGCAGAGTGTGTGTGTGTGTGTGTGTGTAATAAGCAGAGTGTGTGTGTGTGTGTGTGTAATAAGCAGAGTGTGTGTGTAATAAGCGGAGTGTGTGTGTGTGTATTAAGCAGAGTGTGTGTGTAATAAGCAGAGTGTGTGTGTGTCATAATCAGAGTGTGTGTGTGTAATAAGCAGAGTGTGTGTGTGTAATAAGCAGAGTGTGTGTGTGTAATAAGCAGAGTGTGTGTGTGTAATAAGCAGAGTGTATGCGCGTTGTGGACCCGCCTATAGGCGCACATACTAACACACTCTTTAAATAACAAACAATAATATTGCATTGACTTTAGAGCAGGTTTCAGTTGTTCTCAGTCTATTTCACAACTGTAACGCTCCAGCAATGCACCCGAACACACACTCGTTCTCAGACCAGCAGCACACAGGCGCACAGATGGGCGTAAATGCATTTGCTAATTCAACACCGTGGCGCAGGACGGGAAAATAAGCACAAAAACACTTGTGTCGTGAGTGTGTGATACGGCCCTGACACTACTTCAAACTTTAGGATTTCTCAAGCCGATCTGTTCATAACTCATCACAGCAGTGATTCACTCCGCAGCTTATGTTAGTGTACTAGTTTAAGATATTAAAGTCAGTCTGCATTTAATTTCCCCAAACTCTCGGGTTGTATTGTTTGCTGAAATAATAAATGTGTGTGTGTTGTCCGCAGGTGTCCAGCATGTCGTTTGTGAGAGCCGAGTACGCGAGCTGTGGAGAAAATGAGTTTTACAATCGCACAGTCAGCAGTTGCCAACCCTGCCCACAATGCCAACCGGGA
This sequence comes from Squalius cephalus, assembly GCF_949319135.1. NCBI lineage: Eukaryota > Metazoa > Chordata > Actinopteri > Cypriniformes > Leuciscidae > Squalius > Squalius cephalus. Next base: position 2,320,479 of record NC_137130.1, read on the forward strand.
CAAGAGCCCTACATGGTGAGAAACACACGTTCACAGAAAAACATACACACTCACACACAACTGGATTTAATCTCATCCCAGAAATGATCTTTCCCAGAGAATGCACGGACCGATAAATTGTACACCTTCAATGCAATGTAAGTCGCTTTGGATAAAAGCATCTGGCAAATGCATAAATGTTCATGTTTGAAGGATCTTCGTGCATCTCAACAACAGATCATAGTGACCAGGAACACCTTATAAACATCATAACTCTGTCATAACAAACCAGACACAACTCCAGACAAATCAATCAAAGATCACAGCCAATCAGAGAAGCCTGTGGGCGGAGTCTCCCTGCAAACACACTGCACTCATAACCAAAGAGATAAGTACATAATCAAATTCGTTAATATAATAATATTACACCATTTTAACATTATTAAAAACTAGTGCTGTCAAACGATTAAAATATTTAATCGCGATTAATCGCATTAATGTACTAGTTAACTCGCAATTAATCGCACATTTTTATCTATTCTAAATGTCCCTTGATTTCTTTTTGTCACATTATTTTTTTCTCATTTTAATGCTCTGATCAACATGGAAAAGTGGATCGGCTTGCTTTGTGCAGATGCTTTTTTATTGGCATATACTGTAGTGTTCAGTTTCACACTAATATTCTCACTCAGAGCAAATAATTGCATCAGAGAATTCGCATTCGCGTCAAGTGGTGTTTCAGACTGGACGTGCTGCGATGATCGCTCAGTTCACAACGACAGAACACACAGATCACTTTGGTCTTGTCAATGGAACCATTTGGCAACTTTTTAAAAGTAAACTTTCCATTCAGAATCTTATTGGCATCCATTTAGGCGTCTCGCGCTCGCCATCCACTCAAAAAGTAACGCTAGCCTACTACTCTTCGGCCGGCTCGCAAGCCCAAACAAGTGTGTGTATGCGACGTGCCTGTTGTTTAGTGTCCGGTCTAGCTAGATCCGGTGTGATGTTGTAGTTTTTCTAACGTTACTAGTTGTTGCAACAGCATGTGAAAAAAACTACAAAGTTTGCTAGGCCAAAAAGAACATTAATCTCGCGATAAACAAATTGACGCCGTTAAAATGGGTTTGTGTTAACGCCGTTAATAACGCGTTTAACTGACAGCACTATTAAAAACACATAGTGAGTGACTGAAAAAATCTTTATCATAGAATACTCGTGTTTTTTTACCCCTTTATTTTAAAGATCTGAGGTAAATTATCTATTGCCGCTTTCATTACAGCTGTAAACGGTATTCAAACTCGCATTAAATTCTTTTAACACACATAATCAGTATGTGAGATTATCAAAGTCATATTTTGTCTAGAAATAGAAACAGTTGTTCAAATAGTATCACATATAGTCACGTTTAGCAGCTGATCAGGACAAACACTTTGTTTAACATCGAAAAGGTACACTAGCGTTCAAAAGTTTGGGGTTGATATGATTTTTTAGGTTTATATTTGATCAAAAATACGATAAAATATTGTTACAATTTAAAATAACTGTTTTCTGTGTGAATATTGGCATAAAATATGCGAAGACTTCAGATGCAAAAGCCTCTAAGTGCCATCTGAAATTTTCTTCTAGAATGATCATTTTTATAAAGCTTGTATATTTAAGTAATTTCACTTAAATGGCAATTAATAGGTCATTTGCATTGCCATTTAAGTGAAATTATTGAACTTAAATATACGAGCTATCATTCTAGAAGAAAATTTCAGATGGCACTTAGAGGCTTTTGCATCTGAACTCTTCATGTCAAGCATATAAAAGCATCACAACTGTTTTCAACATTGATAATAATCATAAATATTTCTTGAGCATCAAATCATCATATTAGAGTGATTTCTGAAGGATCATGTGACACTGAAGACTGGAGTAATGATGCTGAAAATTCAGCTTTGATCACAGGAATAAATTACACTTTACTGTATATTCACATAGAAAACAGCTGATTACATTATAATAACATTTCACAATTTTACTATTTTTACTGTATTTATGATCCAATAAATGCAGCTGTGGTGAGCATAAGAAAACAACTCAACAAAAACATTAAAAAAATCCAAATTTTTTACTTTTATTTACCTTTTATCACGTTGTGACTGGTTAGGATACGGTGTTACAGTGGTTCATGAGTCTCAGTGCACATATTTAACTCAGATGAGATCAGAAAACTTGAGATTTAGTGCTTGACGCATATATAAAATACTGTTATGATACTTTAATGGTGCTTTTTTAGACAGAAAAGAAAGCAGGTTTGGAGCGACATGAGACTCAGTAATGACCCTATGATAGAGGTGAAGTGTTGCTTTAAGAGCGGATGGTGTTTCTCGAGGCCACCCAGACCGCAGCGGCGTCACATGACACTTCAAAAGATCTCCAGTGTTTAAAGAGACACGTCTCAGCACTTTGAACAGCCGCAGGTTTGTCTCCAACACAAACCTCGTCCAAATCTGAGGACATTTTCACTGCTGATTAAAGTTAAACATGGTAAACGGAGCTGAGAATACTGCACTCTTTGTGGAAGATCAAAACAGTATTTCAGAATCAAATATGGAAGGTACACTGCAAAAATCATGTTCTTCCTCAGTGTTTTTGTCTGATTTTCCAGTACAAATATCTAAACATTCTGAAGTAAAGATATAAAGAAGCAAAATGGCTGAAGATAAATCAAGATACATTTACTAGAGAAGCATATTAAGTCTTGTTTTCTTCAAAATGCATTAAAAATGAAGTGAGTTTATGCTGAAAACAAGAAAAATATCTACCAATGTGGTCCAAAAAAAAAAAAAAACTTAATTCAAAGGGGAAAACAAGATTATATTTCTGACCCCATTGGCAGATATTTGTTCTTTTTTTTTTTTTTTTAGCAAAAACTTTCTTTTTGTTCTGGAAAACAAGACAAAAAAACTGAGTTTGAAAATCATTTTTCCATCCGAATCGTTCTTGTTTCTGGAAGCACGTGAAAAATAAAGCATATTCCAGCTAAAATATGCACCACAACTATTATTACACAAATAAGTGTATTTTTGCATAATTATACCTCAGTGATTTTTTTTGGAGTGGCACTGAAAATTACACGTACAATGATCCTGGCATCGTCTTTCTCACTTCTACTTTCGCTAACAACACCTTCAGCCTGTAATTGAAATGAGCTGTGATCTAAATCAAACTGTCTTTGATTTGATGCTCAGAAACATGTTTTTAAAGCACATGAAACGGATCTCTCGAGGCAGCAGCTTTCAGAGAGATCCTGCTGTAAATCATGACGGAAGAGGAGCTTCAAAGTCCCAGTGTTGAAATCCTAGAAGAGTTGAGAAGCGCTTGAGAGCGGTGAGCCAGACCTCGGGACTCCAGGGGGCGATAGAGTTTCCCAATGTGTCTTTAATCCAGACAGATTGAGGAGGGAAGAACCGAATTCGGCTTCGGAGTCAATATTACTGTATTACAGGGATCACAGGGATTCATTCATCCACTGCTTTTCATTGTCTCTCTACTTGTATTCTGCACAATGAAAATAAAGTTGAATTTAATCTAATTTATTGATAATGCCCACACTCTTAAAAACCCAGAGAATTTTTTTATCAGTGAGTAGAGTAGACCAATCACAACAGACTGGGTCATCTGACCAATCAGAGCAGAGTAGACCAATCACAATAGACTGATCCATCTGACCAATCAGAGCAGAGTAGACCAATCACAACAGACTGGGTCATCTGACCAATCAGAGCAGAGTAGACCAATCACAACAGACTGGGTCATCTGACCAATCAGAGCAGAGTAGACCAATCACAACAGACTGGGTCATCTGACCAATCAGAGCAGAGTAGGCTCTCGAAAAGGCGGGGTTTAGAGAGGCTGAATCTTTGAACAAACTGTTTCAGACACTGTGAGAAAAGAGCCGATTCTGCAATGTATATGAGAAAATATCACAGGAATAAATTACACTTTACAATATATTCACATAGAAAACATTTATTTTAAATTGTAATTTATTTTATTTTTTTTTTTAAATACTATATTTTTGATCACTTGGTGAGCAGAAGAGACTTTAAACATTAAACAATCTTACCGATCCCAAAACTTTTGAAGAGTAATGTTAAAACTGGACCATGCTCCGACTTATATGATGCAACTAATGTCAAACACGTAAAACATGCACAAAGAGTCCAAGCTTATTTTAATAACACATATTACACACGCCACTAGTTTAAGTTTCGCTTTAAATAAATGCGTTTAGGCTTGCAATGTTTTTAATTATACTATAAAGCTATAATTCATGTGTAACATTTTTCAGTAAGGTCTCATTATTTAACATTAGCTCATGCATTAACTAACATTAACAAATGTATTGTACTCGTTCATTACAGTATTCTTTGTTAATATTAGATAATAAAAATACAACAGTTCATTGTTAGATCGTGTCAACTAATGAACCTTATTGTAAAGCGTTACGAATTTACAGTTAAATTCAACGGATCGCATGTGGAGCGAGTGGAACTAAAACACGTTTAAAGTGTTTATAATGTTAGTAAATATTTGAGTATTTTGTCAGGAGTTTACATTATTTCTGAATGTAATAATAAAATATCACTTATACACTGATGCCACTTAAATGTTTTTTTGTTTTTCTTCTCAACAATGCAATTTTTGTCCCGGTGCGAATTATTTTCCGGGGAAAATACGGAACTGAAAAAAATTAATCATTTAAAAACTATTACAACAGTAAAAGGCACTGCATTCCTGAACAATTCAATAACGCTGGAGCCCTCGGGACAAAGATGATCTCGATTCAGTCGGAGGAGATAAAAGACCGCGCGTGTGTGTGTGTGTGTGTGTGTGTGTGTGTGTGTGTGTGTGTGTGTGTGTGTGTGTGTGTGTGTGTGTGTGTGTGTGTGTTCTTTCAAAAGTCAATAAACTGGAGCGAATGCATGTTGGGGGTAAATGTCAGGGCTTTTCAATAAGTCTTAAACCGGAGCAGATGTCGAGTACCAACATCTCAATCTCTTTTATCTTTGCTTTTCTCTTCATAATCGATACTGGAGGCCAAAAGAACAAAGAGATGCACCTCTGCCCACCAAAGACGCATCACAGACTCATTACGCTAATTAAGAGCTCAACGCTCCAGCACTGACGAGAACATTTACAAATGACAAGAAAATAATAGTAAAGCTGGAACGGCCTCGGGAGACGTCCTGACGGAGCTTTCATCAGTCCTGACAGCTCCGCTTCAAAAGAAATATACAACTATTAAAAGATTTGAAGCATATTACATGGAGGAGTTGCAAAAGAATGATGTTCTTCCTCAGTATTTGTGTTTGCTTTGTCCATGTGTTCTTGTTTTAGACATAAACTCACTTAATATTGATCCATTTTGCAGTAAACAAGACTTAACGGTAACACTTTACAATAAGGTTCATTATAGTTAAAATGAACTAATAATGAACTGCACTTCTAAAGCATTAAGCATTAATTTCAACATTTACTAATACATTGTTCAAATCAACAGTTGTATTTGTAACATTAATGTGTTAACTAACATGAACTAACAATGAGCAATACATTTGTTACTGTATTTATTAATCTTTGTTAATGTTAGTTAATAAAAATACAGCCGTTCATTGTGTGTTCATGTTAGTTCACAGTGCATTAACTAATGTTAACAAATACAGCCTTTGATTTTAATAATGTATTAGTAAATGTTGAAATTAATATTAACTAAGATTAATAAATGCTGGAGAATTATTGTTCAATGTTAGTTCATGTTAACTAATGAACCTTATTGTAAAGTGTTACCGTTAAGTCTTGTTTACTGCAAAATGGATCAATATTAAGTGAGTTTATGTCTAAAACAAGAACACATGGACAAAACAAACACAAATACTGAGGAAGAACATTCTTTTGCAACTCCTCCATGTAATAATATCTTCAGTAATGTTGCTTCTCCAGTAAATGCATCTTGATTTAAGAACGTTCAGATATTTGCGCTGGATCATGAAGGAAAAGCATCATCAAATATAAGAGTTTTAGTGTGTGTGTGTGTGTCACATGTTTTGGTCCCTGCATCATCATTCCCAGATTTCCATCTCTGTGATTTCAGAGTTTCCATCACTGCACTATTATTCTAACATGTGCAATATAATCAGAATAAGGATTGAGTGGATTTTGGATCTGGATTATGAGATGCGATGATATGTAAAGCAGAACGTCTCCAGATCTAATATGAATGCGGTCGGAGCCGAACGCTCCGCACTCGCGGGTGGGATGTTTCATCATCCGTGTTTTTCATTACTCTACAGGCGCAGGAGAGTTGGCAGGTCGAGTCTTTAGCGGTGAATATTCACTGATTAAAACCAACTGGGCTTTTAGTGAAGCGCAGTGACTCTTTCTGAAGGTCACGTCAGTTACAGCATCACAGATCAAGTGCTTTATTTCTACAGTACAGACTGATGCAGTAATAAACAGAATCAATGATGCAAACTTCATCAAATATGAGACCAATTCTGTGGTATTGAGTGTCACACTCAAGCTCACAAAAGTGTCATTTCAGATCAATGTTGATTCATAGTGTCAAAAATATGTTCTAATAACATTTAGCTAATGTTCATGTGTGACCCTGGATCACGAGTCGCACGGGTTTATCTGTGGCAATAGCCAACAATACATTGTATGGGTCAAAATTATCGATTCTTTTTTATGCCAAAAATCATTAGGATATTAAGTAAAGATCATGTTCCATGAAGATATTTAGTAAATTTCCTACTGTAAATATATAAAACATTTATTTTTGTGAGTGAATGCTGCACAATCGCCAACATAAATGAACAACTTTTAAAGGAGATTTTCTCAATGTTTTGATTTTTTTGCACCCTCAGATTCCAGATTTTCAATAGTTGTATCTCAACCAAATATTGTCCTATCATAACAAACCACACATCAATGGAAAGCTTATTTATTTATCTTTCATGTGATCTTTAAATCTCAATTTCAGAAAATTG
>NC_137130.1:2332500-2352500 GCF_949319135.1 Squalius cephalus
ATTGTATTTTCATACTTTATTAATTATCAATTTATCATTTCTAAATGAAGTATTGCATTATTTACAAACCGGTTATTTGGGAGTTGTCAGTGGTTCATAAGATCACTTAGAAAGTGTAAGTAAATGATTAATAAACTGTTTAAATACATATTATTATTCAGACATATAGTAATAGTTACTTAGTGTGTTAATAAATGGTTTATTAACATGTATTTCTACTGTAATTCATGATTAATTCAGGTAGTTATAAAGCATTTAGTAGTGGTCAGTTCACTATTTTGTGAGCTCATCTAAAGTGAGGACTAGTTATGCCTTGTAAAGCATTTATAAAGGAGATTTTATCATTTTGTTTCCTTTTTCTGTTTAGAAGATAACTGAGTCTTTAAATCTCCTTTATAAATGATGTTTAGAAGAAAACTGAGTCTTTAAATCTCCTTTATAAATGATGTTTAGAAGATAACTGAGTCTTTAAATCTCCTTTATAAATGATGTTTAGAAGAAAACTGAGTCTTTAAATCTCCTTTATAAATGTTTTACAAGGCATAACTAGTCCTCACTTTAGATGAGCTCACAAAATAGTTAACTGACCACTACTAAATGCTTTAAAACTCCTGAATCTACAACATTTACTCACACTTTATAAGTGATCTTATTAATCAATGACAACACCTTGTTTGTAAATAATGGTAAATAATGTAACTGGTTTGCAAATAATGCTATACTTCATTTGGAAATGATAAATTGATCATTAATAAAGTATGAAAATACAATTATTAAATACATTATAGATATGCTTATAAATCAAGAATAAAGCATTTATAGCCGTATTTATAAACTGCTTATTAATGTCTATTAATGCTTTATAAATGATGAATTAACTGTTTAGTAATGCTTAACTAATGATTAATAGCGTGCAGTTATTATAAAGTGTTACCCCGGGGGAATTAATCTAAATTAAGCTAAAAAAGCTAAATTATCTGCCAATGGGGTAAGAGAAATATTTAAATTAACATTATTTTTCTTACCCCATTGGCAGATAATTTAGCTTTTTCCCCCGGAAAACAGGACATCATATCTTAAGTCATTTTAATCATCTAGTTAATGCATCTTGATTTAAGAATTTTTAGATATTTGGACTGGAAACCAGACAAAAATACTTTTTTTTTTTTGCAGTGCTGCTCTGGTTTACCGTAACACAGAATACTAAACCCAAACCAAACCGAACCAAAAACCAGAGTTCCCAGAGTTCCTTTAATGAAAGAAATATCAGGTCATCAATAAAGAGTCCGCCTGGAGTCCATCAGCGAGCGCGTTTGCGGTGCATGAATATTTTTAAGATTTATTTTCCTTCTCTTGGCCTTGGTTTAGTGTTTGGCAGATCGTTCATAACATGGTTGACTCACTGATTAACAGCGCATACCTGAAGCAGTGAGTGAATGGAACAAACCGCAGGCGCGCAGTGACAGAAGCGCTCGCGACCCGCGCAGAACACTCAGATTTAAGGCCGTTTAATCCGCTAAAACATTGCAGAAAGTAGCAGCGAGTATTTTTCATTGCTGAATTAGTGCAGTAAATAATGCCGTCTGGTTTCCATTCTAGGTTTTGGGGGGTTTGATTTTATTTAGGATAAAAAGTCATCGTTTGCGGAAGAGAGGGAACAAATTAACTCCAGGTTTCACCGACGGAGAGAGAGCCAGGCTTTTTATTGTTTTGTTTTGCTAATTTCTTTTCTTTTTTTTATATATATATCACAGTTTGTTCTCCACCAGATTTCGGCCTTGATGCACTGCAAGTCTGTGATGTTTCTTCAGAAAAGGAGGAAAAGAGAATTAAACTGAATGAAACCTTATTGTAAAGTGATGCAATTAATGAAAAACAATAATCATCTTGTTTTCCTGCATATCTAAACATTCTTACATTACAAGACAAATATTTGTGAACGGAGTAAGAAAAATAATCTTGTTTTCCCTTTGAATTAAGTTTATTTTTATGACCTCATTAGCAGATATTTTATTCTTGTTTTAATCTTAAACTTACTTAATTGTAATATTTTGAATATCATCAGTCATTGTTCATCTCCAGTAAATGTATCTTGATTTAAGAATGTTTCGATATTTGTGCTGGAAAACAAGACAGAAACACTGAGGAAGAACATCATTTATTGCAGTGCATTAACTAATAACTTTTGTTTTTAAAGATGCATTAGTAAACGTTGAGATTAACATTAACTAAGGTTATGAAATGCTGTAGAAGTGTTGTTCATTGTTAGTTCATGTTAACTAACTAATTTTAAAAATGTAAAGTATTGTTTACCAATATTTGTAATATATCAAATCATGCACTTTAAAAAACAACTATTGTTCCGATTGGTTATCACAACTTAAAATTTAACATTAGAATAAGTAATAATGTGTTGTTTCAGCTTAAAGTGTTTGTGCTTGACTTAAAATTTTAAGTTTAGTTAACTTCAGTTTAGTTTAGTTGGATATTTCAACAGCTTTTAAGTCAAGCACAAACACTTTAAGTTGAAACAACACATTATCATTTCTTTTGCATGCACAGTGTGTAAATCCGAGAGCTGAAATGTTTTTTTGAACATCTTTGTGAAACACGTCTGCGCCGGTCCTGGGGTTTTTGCTGCCTCTTTAATTGTTTTCTATATTGTGTGGTGACAGAAATTAAGTAGGTGGGAATGATATTTAATTAAAAAAGGTAACAAACGGGCCTTTTAGAGCTCTGAAACTATGCAGAGAGTCGCTCGGGTGAAGACATGCTCACACTCGCCAGGTAATCTGCAAATTATGCTCGCCCGCAGCGCAGGTTGTGTCCAATAATTAAGAGTTTTGAGGAAATAAAAAGATTATTAACTTGCTGCTGCTTGCTTTGCACTTGAGTGAGACTCATGCGTTCTCCGTCCACCAGCGGACCTCACACACGCCGACATGTGATTCCAATAAAAGCGCATAAAGTCTCTGTTAGCGTCGCATGTTTTGCTGTTCTCAGTCGCCGCCGGTCACGTATAATGCGATCGAGCTGAAACCTTCTGATCATGTGCATTTAAAAAGACAAGATGGGCTTTATTTAATGATGTCGTTGAGTGATGTTTCTCCTGTGACATCAGATTTATAATGTATTCTAATGAACAGCCCTAGAGCCGTAATAATGAGCGAGTCAGACCTCAGCTTTCTGCCAAATGACTGATCGGGTTTCAGCGAACCGTCCTTACGGCATTTATTTCATTTACAATGTGTTTGACACTCTCAATGAGAAAGAAATAAGCAAAGACGTCAAACGTATGAGAACTTTGACAAATTGTGCTGTTCGTGTGGGAGCTGTTTGCTTTTCAGATCAGCTGGTCATAATTAAATCAATACTTCGAGCGACTCGTGGAGCTGGAGAAAGTAGATTAAAACACTTTTGAAGAGGGAGATTTGTGTTTGAGACCATTAAGACTGTTAGTGTGCCATATTTAATGTTGGATTGTTATACAGTAAATGTCATGCTGAATCAAATTACACTCTATCCACTTAAAGTGAAGAAAAATTTAATTTTCATCCATAGTAAAGAATGTCGTCACATCATGAAAAATTCGTCCTGAAAGATTTTACTGACTGAAATGAAAGCCATAGGGGAGAGTGGGGTGATTTGTGCCAGGGGGGGAAGTAGTTCCACCCCTTGTTCTGGAAAACCATAGAATAATTTGGTCATGTGACCACATAATTTTGAAAAGCAATCAATTTTACTCATCCTCCAAAGAAGAGAGATACATGGCATGAGAGTTAAGCACATTTTAGTGCAAAAAACTGTTTTTTCCCTTTCAAAGTAAATTTTCTATGATTAAGGTTTTTTGATTGTAGTGTCTGGACAATTATAGACAAGTTTGAAAACATTTCACACATGTTTTAGTGCTTTAGTAGGCTACACAATGAGTCTATACAGTTAGCATGATGTTAGCTCTTAACTGCTGGATCATGCTAATTATTCAAACTTGTGGGTCTGGGGTGATTTGTGCCAAAGGGCATGGGGTAAGTTGTGCCAGATCCAGACCACCTAGAGACCTACATACTCACAGGGGATAATCTTGAGAAGTGAGGAGATGGTCATGCCTCATCATTGTTTGACTTAGGCCTGTCTGATATTTGTTTAATTTAGCTAACACTGATTTCAGTTTTGAGTTTGCACTATGTTAATAAAGAGTTTTATTCAGTTTTTAAGTGGCCTAAGTCACAATAGGATGTTTAGAAATTAGCCTAGTAACTTTATTCTTATGTTACATAATTGACAGACAGCGTTCTGTCAACAGGCATCTATTGCCAAAGCCTTTTTTGCCTGAAATGAATCACAAATATCATATATTGTGTTGCTATGGTGCTCTAAATGGTTGCTAGGGCGTAGCTTGATAGCTTCACAATGATCCTGAGAGACTGATTGGTCGTCTGAGTAAAATGAGCCCACCCCCTTGTCTCTGTGACACTGTGATCCAGAGTTGTGTTCAATACAAAATCCCTATGCAATTGACCATAGTAGGAAAAACGCATGCTATGGTATTCCAGGGTGACAATATCTAAATAAACCTTAAATTAGTCATTTTGTATTGAATTTGTCTTGCTTTCATATAGCATACGGTTCATAACAGTAAAATGTTCTGTTTTACTTCAGAAAGCACTGGCACAATTTACCCCAACATATTTCCCCAAAAGGCACAACTTACCCCGCACCAGGGGCAAGTTGTGCCATGAGACCACTTTTTTCCCAAAAGCTATATTTCTGAAACTATTTATTTCAGATCCAAAGTTATTATTCTCAGGGATGCACAACATCCTGAAATACATGTACATCCTTAAGTTGAAGGCATTACTGTCATGGCCTCACTTTAAAGTCACTTTGAGTAAAAACTGGCACAACTCACCCCACTCTCCCCTACACTATATTTCTTAACATTGTCGCTTAAATGATGGTTAATGAGTGTTTTTGGTTAAAAAAAATATTAAACACATCTGATTCTTTGACAACCGATCGTATCTTCATTGATGCTTACTAGAACAAAATGGCCGACATTTAAATCTCTTAATCAAACTAAACAAAACAAAACCGGATGACATTTAAATCTCTTAATAAAACTAAACAAAACAAAACCGGACGACATTTAAATCTCTTAATAAAACTAAACAAAACAAAACCGGACGACATTTAAATCTCTTAATAAAACTAAACAAAACAAAACCGGACGACATTTAAATCTCTTAATAAAACTAAACAAAACCGGACGACATTTAAATCTCTTAATAAAACTAAACAAAACCGGGTGACATTTAAATTTCTTAATAAAACTAAAAACCGGTCGACATTTAAATCTCTTAATAAAACAAAACTGAACAATATTTAAATCTATACTAGAAAAAAAGGTGACACTTAAATCTCTTTATTGTACAAAACCGAACAACATTTAGATCCTGCTCTATGCTAAAGCACTAAGGCATTATAGACGTAACAGTATACATTTCTGTAAAGCTGCTTTTGAAACCTTGTGTCTTTCTTTGACAGCTCTTGATCAGCCAGAGTCAGGAGCGCCACTGCTGCCGACTCGAATGTGATGTTAATGTCGAATATCAAACGAATGTGATGTTATTGAACCAGTAACTCTTGTTGTTTTAAAGGCCTGCGATCCACACCACCATCATCAGGTCAAGCTCCCAGTGTGTCGTCCAGCAGCACCACTGTATTCCAGCAGCCGGAGAAAGGTAAAGGCATGCTGGGAAATTACTGATCACATGATCTCCGATGACATGGGTCGTTCTGTTTTATATAAATGTAGCAGATTTAAAGGGGTGGTTGATTATGATTTGACTTTTCTAACTTTAGTTAGTGTGTAATGTTGCTGTTTGATCATAAACAACATCTGCAAAGTTACAACGCTCAAAGTTCAAAGCAAAGGGAGATATTTGCTTTTAAAGAAATCGCTTTTTAAGGACTACAACAAACGGCTGGTAGAGACTACACCACATTCCTCCCGGGTTAGTGACATCACCAACCCTAAAATTTACATAAACCCCGCCCCCTGAACACGATTTATAGATTATCAAGACAGAATATGCTAATCAATGACTAGAAGATAACTACACATAAACTACATAAACTCATCAACTAACCATTCAGAAATGTTGTATTCTACACTTCTTCTTGAGTCTCTCCATCTTTGTCTCCGCCCCCTGTGCCGGGAGCAGCAGCTCATTTGCATTTAAAGGGACAGACACAAAAAAAAACGTTGCGTTTTTGCTCACCCTCAAAAAGTGACAATTTTAACATGCTATATTAAAATATCTGTGGGGAATTTTGAGCTAAAACTTCACACACACACTCTAGGGACATCAGAGACTTATTTTACATGTTGTGAAAAGGGCATTATACCACCCCTTTAAAATCACTGTAACATACAGCCTGTTTGCTTTAAAGCTGCAGTGTGTGATGTTTAGCGGCATCTAGTGGTGAGGTTGTGAATTGCACCCAACAGAAGTTACGGTGGCCGACAGGAAAATATATCGTCGTCTGAGACGGCAGAGAGTAGCCAGTCAAACAAGGTTTCTTTACAAAGATAAATTAAGAAATGATGTCCACTTAATTATTCAGTAAAACGATGTTATTGCGAATATTATCGTTACTTGTTCATCACTGTGTCAGTGTTTTATTCGCTGACTTTAGCTAGCTTCTTTGCACAAAGAACAACATAGTGACGAACCATCGTGGTGTGTGTAGAGAGAAATGGCTCATTCTAAGGTAATAAAAACATAACGGTTCATTAAGTAACGTCTTTATACACCACTGAAGACATAGTTATGTATGATATTGCATTTCTGTCAACAGATCCTCCTAAATATTACACACTGCACCTTTAATAAAGCAGCTGCAACATTCAGTATTGATAATAGCATCAGAATAAACAATAATTTAGAACTACATCGAATCTTTTACTGTGTTCCAGATCCAACAGGACAAGGTCATCTCGCAACGGCCCTCATCATCGCAATGTCCACCATCTTCATCATGGCGATCGCTATAGTGATGATCATAATGTTCTACATCCTGAAGGCCAAACCCAGCGGACAAGGTTAGATCGCATAACTCAATCATACAGTTCAATCAGCTCAGAGGAAATGCACTGTGAAAAATCATTAACTGAAATAATGTTATTTTACTAAATTACTAAAATCTCTTTTTACCTTTGTAATATCGACTGACAACCACATGATGAATCAAAGTTGCAATAAACATTAATTTAACAACATAATAAAACCTTAATGTACATAACTGATGAGAAGAAAGTTATTTCAATCAAAAAAAATCAAATGTGACCTGTGCATTTAACAATATTTTACTGATGAAGAGCCTGCGTGCTCGAAACGTAACATACGCTATGCGATAGTTGTCTTGAAAATAAATATTTTTGATAATTTTGGAGCTTAGGTGTTGCCGACTTTATACTTTATTATTTACCTGTAAAATTACATGAAATGTCCCATTAGATCTAATGCAGATTTTCACTTTATACAGTAAAGTGAGGGAACCTACTGTTAACTAATTATCAGTCTTTTAAATTACGATTATTATTACAGTGTACAATTTGGCTTTTCAAAACATTTGCTTCGCTTTAAAGCAGCTTCAGGGTAATAAACATGTGTGAGAAACAAATATGAGACACATTAAAGCTCTAAAAGACAATTCAACAATTGTGACAAAACAAAATGTTATTATTTAGTAGTGCGTTTCTCCTCTCGAATCCATCATGAAGCTGTGTGTGAGTGTGTGTGTGTGTGTGATAGTGAGCGTGTGTGTGTGTGTGTGTGAGTGAGCGTGTGTGTGTGTGTGTGTGTGTGTGTGTGTGTGTGTGTGAGTGAGTGAGCGTGTGTGTGAGTTAGTGAGCGTGTGTGAGCGAGCGTGTGTGTGTGTGTGTGTGTGTGTGAGCGAGCGTCTATGAGTGAGCATGTGTGTACATGTGAGAGTGTGTGAGAGTGTGCGTGTGTGAGTATGTGTGAGTGTGTGTGTGTGTTAGTGTGTGTGTGTATGTGTATGTGTGACTGAGCAGCATGTGTGTACATGTGAGAGAGTGTGTGTGAGTGTGCGTGTGTGAGTATGTGTGTGTGCGTGTGCGTGTGTGAGTATGTGTGTGTGTGTGTGTGTGTGTGTGTATGTGTGAGTGAGCAGCATGTGTGTACATGTGAGAGAGTGTGTGTGAGTGTGCGTGTGTGTGTGAGCGTGTTTGAGTATGTGTGTGTGTGCGTGTGCGTGTGCGTGTGTGTGTGAGTATGTGTGTGTGCGCGCGTGTGTGTGTATGTGTGAGTGAGCAGCATGTGTGTACATGTGAGAGAGTGTGAGTGTGTTCGTGTGTGTGAGTGTGCGTGTTTGAGTGTGTGTGTGTGTGCGTGTGAGTGTGCGTGTGTGAGTATGTGTGTGCGCGCGCGTGTGTGTGTGTGTGTGTGTGTGTGTGTGTGTGTGAGTGTGTGTGTGTGTGTGTGTGTGTGTGTGTGTGTGTGTGTGTGTGTGTGTGTGTGTGTTGAGTATGTGTGTGTGTGCGTGTGCGTGTGTGTGAGTGCGTGTGTGTGTGTGTGTGTGTGTGTGTGTGTGTGTGTGTTTGAGTATGTGTGCGTGTGCGTGTGTGTGAGTGCGTGTGTGTGTGTGTGTCTCAACGTTCCTCATAAATGATGAGTGTTCATCACCCACAGGGAAACTCTGACCACAGTTTGAGGCTTTCTGCTCGACATTTACTTGATCATTGCCATATTTCAAAGTCTTTCTTATTGCTCCAGTCATTTAATGAACAACAGTGTGTTGTGGAGCTAACCAAACACGTTTCTTTCCCAGCATGCTGCTCTGGACAAATAATAAAGACTGTGGAAGCCCAAACAAACAAGCAGGAGGAGAAGAAAGAGGTTCAAGGTGAGAGAACGCTTCGTTTGACACTCCGGGCGGCATCTTTAGGTGTTAAACTGCTAAAATAACATTTCCTGCTTGAATGTTGATTATTCTCCTCATATTCTCCATTGTTGCGGCTCCTCTCTTCCCAGTCTGTCAGTAACGCTCTGTTTACTTCCTGTCTCTATGAAGCCCCTCCCTCTGAAAAGCACACTGTGCTCTGATTGGTCAGCTGGAGCAGTGTGTTGTGATTGGTCGAGCGCTTCGAGCGTGTTTGGGAAATGTCCCTCCCCTAATTACCATAACCGCCTATTTCAACCATAGACTGTAAAAAAATATGGCTAGTGTCCGTGATGTCACCCATTGGTTTCTGAAGAGCATTTCTGAAGCCCAAAGTGGGCGGAGCCGGCCGTCGCCATCTTGGCCCAGATAACCGAAAATGGGCAAAAAGGCGGATTAGCTGAGGTGACGTGACGCTAACACACAGCAGACAAACATCTAGTAGTTACATCAGCGGCAAGCCACCTGTCACTCAAGTGGCCACGCCCTTAATTATGCTGAACTTTAAGGCTTAATATAATTTAAACCGATGAGTTATAAAAAAATTCACCCCTCGTACAGTCGTCATGAAGGGCAAAATTAGCTATATAGACCAAAACCACTTTTTGCACCAGGCTGTGTAAACACTTTTTTCTGCTGTAAAGTTGAGCATTTTAACATGGGGGTCTATGGGATTGACTCTCTTCTGCAGCCGGTCTCTAGTGGCCAGTCGATGAACTGCAGTTTAAGTCACTTCAGTGTTGGATTCAAGAGAGAGACTGGCAGATTACCGCTTAGTTTCAACACACTACTAACTAACTCAACCAGGCCCCGCCCCTTTATTTTAATTTAATTATTTAAATGAGGAATATTGTGACGTATTCGTTCCCGGAAGAAACTCAAGACCACAATGGAGGCGTTTCAGGGAGTTCAGAAACACTGACACTGATATAGAGAAGAACTCACTTTTTCCTGCTCAAACTGCAACATTACACACTAAAAACAGAAGAACATGCAGAAAAGCAGAGCAGGAGCGCTTTAAGAGGATCTGACGGGTCGAGGTGAACGCTCATCAGACCTCCAGCGCTCATACTAGAGCGATCATCAGGAATGTTGCGTTCTCGCTGACGGCACTGAATGTTTTCAACACGTCTCTACATTCATCCCCTCAAAATTACATTCAGAAATGACAGTTTCACTCTCTCTCACTGCGGCTCGTTTAGTGTTCAATCGCTCGCTCTAAAGCCCCGTCCACACCAAGGACGATCAATAGCAGAGTCCACACTACAACTATTATGATAACAGCACAGAGAAACAATATTATTGGAATCACTTTCAGAATTATTTTTTTTCCAGCTGATGAACGATAAAACTGACAGCCAATCAGAATCCATCCTGCTTTAAAGAGCTGGAGCATTAACGACAAACCTGAAGCTTTTAATAAACAGAACAATATGGACGCTGATATAGTTATCGTTATCTTTATAATTATTGTTCTCGGTGTAAACGGGCCTCAAGACGAGTTGAAATACATAGCGCACTTAAATATTTTTAATAGGGCTGTCAAACGATTAATCGCATCCAAAATAAAAGTTTGTTTTTACATAATACATGTGTGTGTATGGAGTATAATTATTTTCTATATATAAATACACACACATGCATATATATTTAAGAAAAATGTGTTATTTATATATAAAATATGTATATATAATATAAATTATATATAATATAAATATATATACACAGTATATACATGCAAATATTTCTTAAATATATACATGCATGTGTGTGTATTTATATATAGAAAATAATTATACACCGTACACACACATATATTATGTAAAAACAAACTTTTATTTTGGATGCGATTAATCGCGATTAATCATTTGACAGCCCTAATTATTAATAATTTTTATTATTAATATTAATGGCGAAACCAAAGTGAATAAAGAAATAAAGCTTTTTTAAGACAAAAAATCTAAAAATGCATTCTCAAATCCATAAATCTCTGAATAAAACGTCTTTTTACATTAAAAACAGCGCAGTCCAATAAAATATGTTTTGAGTTATGAGTTTTATGCATGAATTATGAATTCTTTATGCATTATGCATTCTTAAAAATTTAATACATTCAAGTTCCTGATCAGAATACAAACAACTACATTTGCATATACGCTGTTATCCAAAGCTCTGGATCTGCTGAACTAAACTGATCTGAGCTGGAAATGACAAAAGTCTAATAAATGTTGAGCCGATCTTACATGTATTCCGGTATTATTATAAGTGGCTTAGCTGAGAATATCCGGTGGGAATTACCGTGGGAATTAACGCCTGTACAGTAGGTGTTCGCTCATCCCGTCTGAACCCGGATTAATGTTGAGACGTACAGTAACATTCATTCATCTGCTTTTCTTTTGCTTTAATCTTTAACTTTCAGGGCTTTTAAATGTTGATATCATTCATTAGTCTGCATGATTCATCAAAATAAAACCAGACTCATGATAGGGCTCGGTACAACTATTAAATTGCTACGGCTGCAATTTAATTTAATTTAATAAATATATGCACATATAAAAAAACACAGTGCATATATGTAAATGTATGTTCATTTACACGCGAGCCGCTCATGATCCAATGACGGTTCAATATATTATTTTTCTTAAATACTTTACTTTTTTTATTTTACACTGAAATATTGCAATAGTTATATTTCCTGTTTTGTTTTTATTTAATCATTTTTAGATATTTTTTAATAATGATGATAATAATAATAATATTTATGATAATTAGTATTATTAATAATAATATTATTATTAACATCATTATTATTTTTAACATGATTGTTAATATTATTCATATTATTGTTGTTATTATTATGATTAATATTATGAAAATTATTTTTATTGTATTATTATTCTGAACATTATTATTAACATTATTTATATTATTATTATTAATATTATAATTATTAACATTTTTGGTGTTGTTATGATTATTTTATTAACATTATTATTATTATTATTGTCATCATCATCAATATTATAATTATCATAATTAACATTATTATTATTATTGTTATTTTATAACCAAATTGATATACATTTTATCACAATATTTTGGCCAAATTGAGAAGCTCGACAAAGAAACATATATAATACATTTTTTTTTTTTTTTATTGCAAACTAATTTTATCTGGAAAAATAAAATAAAATCACAATTAGATTTTCCCCCAAATCATGCAGCTCTATTTTCCACCATGATATTTCATCCCTTCACATCTGTAATATTGGTTATATAGTTCTCATGGCTGATATTTTGGCCCCTTCATGTTCTTGATCTCATCTTGACAGTTTTTGAAATCTGATCTGAAATTAACGAGAACGTCTCTGATCTTTAATCACTGTCTTTCCAGAAAACGTCGTGATCTTTGCGGAGAAGGATGAATTTGATAAGCTCAAGCCTTCATCTCCAAAACCAGTAAAGAGGTGAGTCTTCACACACAGCGTCAGTGGCGCTTAAACACAGTTATTACACAACTCTGTGGAATACTTGATTCTGATTGGTCAATCGCACATCCAGCTCATTAAAACTCTGATTAACATGGAAAAGATACATTTTATCACGCGTCGCGTCGCATGTAGTTAGGACACGGTGTATTATGTTTGCATATATTGAGGAAACATACTCGTTTCTTTGAAAAACACTTCTTTTACTCAGTTATTTTACTTTGAAATGTGCGTTTCCGTGCTGGGATGTTTGTTATTGCATTGGTCTGTGATACTGCATGTTGCCAATTTTCAATGTCCATTGCGCTCGTTCCTGTTGTGTGTGCTCAAACTGGCAACCCACGTGAGCGTCGAGTCGAGTCTGAGGAGGCGGGAGAAACAACGATCTTCGATATTTAAAAAATTGGACTGCAGTTCCTATTTCGGCCACTAGTTGTCAATCTTACAGACTGCACCTTTAAAGGCCTCGCACACAGAGCCGTCGAGCCTGAGAGAATGTGCCAGTCTCTCCGCCACCGCAAGACGTGTTTGAGCAGCGACTCAGACTGGAAACATTATGTGTCTCACACACGGATGAAGTCGATGAACACAGATAAAGCCTGAGGAGATCTTCATCTTCATCTCAGACAAACACAATCAAGTGTGTGATAATTACGCGGCGGCGCAGCCAAAATCCGCCAGGTGAAATAGTTCTAAAAATAATCATAAAAACACAAGACGACACCTTTATGCCTCAAACCTTTTTTGAGGTGAAGCAAAAGCTTGAGTTAAGAAGTAAAAGTGCTTTCCTGAAAACTAGGGGTGCAAAAATACATCACAATACAAATATGAAACATGTATTGTGTATAGTTCACCCAAAATGAGAAAAATGTAAGTTTACAGAGTTTTAGTGTCAGTTCTACATTAAACTACTGTATATAATGTTGAATATAATGTATAATAATGCAATGGGGGAATATTTGTGTGTCCTGATAATGCCAAATGTCTGATGTTACCAGTAAAAAGTGGCCTACATTATTTTAAATACATCTAGTCAGAGTGAAATCATATTCATCTAAAATAATTCTGTATTTTCATCTTCAGAATCATGAATATTGTTATTCTGGTGTCTCTATTGTCCTGTGCTTTGGGTTTCAGCACAAGTCCAAGACTATTCATTTACACACCAATGTAATATCAAATTTAGCATTTTAATCAACAGTTTTACCTTTTATCATATGTCTTGGAGTATCGCAATAATATGTTATCGTGAGTTCAGTATCGTGATATGTATCGAATCGTGACATGAGGGTCTCGTTACACCCCTAGTGAATGCTAAACGCTAGTTAAATGAGAAGTTAATAAATGTTTGTACTGTAGATGATGTAATATATGAGTAGTGCAGCGAGAGTTATAGACGTGAGATGCGAGAGCCAAACCAGCGCCGGTATCGAGTGTCTGAAAACAATGACATTCTGTGCGCGTCTCTGAGCCGTCTTTGTGTTTGGAGGCTCTTCCGGGGAAATGTAACTGTGATCTGGAAACAACAGGCTAGTCAGAGCATATAAACCACCAAGAGTCTAAATCAGGCTCTTCCAGCAGCTTCACTCCGAGGAATAAACTCTGGTTAAACTCTGAGGACTGTCAAACAACAGTAAAATAATGACCATATTTCAGTATCGATCCGCTACACTAGTGGACTAAAGTGATGTTTGCTTTTAAAGGGACGGTTCAGAGTAAAATCAGCCTAGGGTCCTGTGCACCATGACCTCGAGCCAAACCCCCCCAGAAGCCTTTATTCCCTTGGTTGAACATTATTAAAGTTAGAGCTTATTTAGAGAGATCAGCCGGATGGCTTAGTGCAGGCGCTAATGGATCCAAGGCTGAATCTGGTAAATTACCGCACTAATAATGCCCAGAATGGCACCAAACTTCTACAGTCGTACAAACAGGTTCTGTCCTCATAAAACGAGGCATTGGAAAGTTTGTAAGTACATCCGGAGTTTATTTAAATAACACTTGCCTGACGGCTAATGCTACCGCTAACCCGGACGTCGACGTCACTTCAGTGATTTGGGAAAAGCCTGTTAAAGTCCTGCAGAAAGCGATCATAAGGATGGAGTGTAACGACGCCCAGTTCCAGGAATGCACTAATATTTTGTTGGTAGTGCCAGTTTATAACAATTATTAGTTAACAGTAAGTTGTCAACACTTACTAATTTTGCACAACACTTACTTACAACACATAATTTTAGACTTTTATGGGCTTTTTTTGCCCATATTTTTTGAACCATCCCTTTAATGACCCTACAAGATTGATTTAACCATCAAAATATTTTAAATATGAGGGAAGAACAAAGCACTGATCTTGGTTAAGGTATTTACTGTATCTGACAAAATTATTTAGGAAAAAAAATAACAGCAAACTACAGCAACATGTTTAATTTTACTGTGCAAAAAATAAAAATTGCATTGAGAAACAAAAGGCTGAGAGGAAAAAGCAAACATTGACTACAGCATTATCAGTTATTAATATCTCGATGGTTCTCTTGATTTTGCATGCGTTCATAATTTCTTTGTATGACAGCCTGGATAAAAATGATGTCGGCACAATTTGTAACCTCATAAAAAGACTCAAATGCAAGGATGCGCACGCGGAGCCAGACATACACCAGGTGACCGATGTCAATGCCCATTCTAGATGGATTGTGAATTAAACCAATAACGTTACTCGTTTTCTGAGCAAGCGCACTCCATCAATGGTTTTGTTCTGAAGGAGAAACAAGCGTATAGTGCGGGACTCGGCCGAGACCAACAAGACGAGTCCGAGACAACAGAAGTCCGGACTCTATCCCGAACACCAGCATCCGAACGCAAGAGAACATGCCGGCGTTTGAGTTTGTGATCTGGAACACTGAAGGCTTGTTCTGTTGCAGTGAGAACGACGCGTCGTCCGAGAACGAGCAGCTCTTGAGTCGCAGCATCGACAGCGACGAGGAACAAGCGCAGGACAAGCAGGGAGCCGCCGACCTGTGCCTTCTGTCTCTGGTGCATCTGACACGAGACAAGACCTGCTCCACACACACCATCAGCAACAACAACAACTGCAGCAGAGCCACGGGGGTCAGTGCACACACACACACACACACACACACACCATCAGCAACAACAACAACAACTGCAGCAGAGCCACGGGGGTCAGTGCACACACACACACACACACACCATCAGCAACAACAACAACTGCAGCAGAGCCACGGGGGTCAGTGCACACACACACACACACACACACACACACACACACACCATCAGCAACAACAACAACAACTGCAGCAGAGCCACGGGGGTCAGTGCACACACACACACACACACACACACACACACCATCAGCAACAACAACAACAACTGCAGCAGAGCCACGGGGGTCAGTGCACACACACACACACACACACACACACATCTCTTGTTCATCTATCTTTATGAGGACATTCATTGACACAATGCAATCTCTAGCCGCTTACCCTAACCTTACCCATCACAACTAAGTGCCTAACCCGACCCCTGACCCTAAACCGACCCTTAACCTCAGTATAACCTTATCCCTAAAACCAAGTCTTGACCCTCAAACAGGCCTTTAAAGACTCTCAGAAACTGAGGACCGGCCAACATGTCCTCACGTTACTCTCTTTGTCCTCACTCCAATGGTCTACAACTCAAACTGGTCCTCACAAAGATAGTTGTACAAGCACACACACACACACACACACACACACACATCAGATCATCTAAGTTGAAATTGACATAAAATGTCAAAATGGACAAATCATAATTATGACTTACTAAGTTGAAATTATGAGTCAAAATTGACATTCAAAGTCAAAATTGATTAATGATAATTATGACATACTAAGTCGGTTATGAGAGAAGATTCAAAATTGAGTTAAAAATGGGAAAATATGATTGAATTTCAACTTTTTATCTCATAATTTTGATTTACCATGGGCTTCGACTAACTCATAATTTTGACTTCCATCCATTTTGAATTTATTATGTTGCAATTATGACTTTTGACTTGGACTTTTGTATTGGCCATTATGAATAACTATGTTTAGAAAACAATAAACAATAAAATTCTCTCTGTTCTCCGTCTGAATCATCCAAACATGTCCCGTTTCTGCAGATTCACAGCAGAAGGAAAAAGATCCTGGACTTGTACACGAAAGCCTGCAGTGTTGCGGAGGGTGAGTGTGTGTCTTCACTGCAAACACACTCACACACACTGACTACACACTTCAGCTGCAGCTGGAGGAAAATATCAGACCTATGTGTTCATCCACTGGACAACTCACTTTATATTATACAGTACATGAAATCATGCAGAATTCATCTAGCCAATCAGAACATTAGAAGAGAAACAAGCAAGAGTTGCTCTTGTTGGCTAAAAAATTCCATTGATATGAAGTCAAATCAAATGCATTTTTTACTTTATTTATACAATAAATACATAACTCAAAATTAAATGTTTTGATTCAAAGGAATACTATGCTTTTGTAAAATAAACAGTTCTGGTATTATTATTATTACTGCTACATATATTTTAAAAATAATTTGTAAAATCATAATTTATAAATATATGATTTAAAAAGAATTCAAAATGTACTATTATTATTGCTACATTTAGTAAAACAATAATAATTTTAAATTAAAAAATAAGTAATAAAATAATAAATAAAACAAGTGATATTTAAAAATAATTTAAAATGTAATTGTTTGATTCGAATGAGATTTTTGTTACCTTTGTACAATAAACAGTTCTGGGGTACTGCTACTACTACTACTACTATTATTTTTATTATTATTATTACTACTACATTTATATAAAAAAACAATTAAGGGGTTTTAGATCATATTTTTTTTATTTGAGTTTAATAAAATTAAAAAATATAAAATAATTTAAATTTTTGTTACTTATGCACAAAAAAAAGAGTTCTGGTACTACTATTACTATTACTATTATTATTACTACTACATTTATTTTTAAAAAGAAATAATAATAATAATATTTTTTAAATAATTTAATATTAAAAAGTTCTGGTTCTGTTATTATATTTATTATTATTACTACAATTATTTTTTTAAATAAATGATAGTTCGTAAATAATTTTTAAAAGTGTAATAACAACAATAATTATGAAATAATAATATTTTTTGTTACTTTTGCACAATAAACAGTTCAAGTAAAGTGTTGGTTGAAAAAAACCTGCAGATGAATGTCTTTTCTGATGATGATGATGATGATGATGATGATGATGATGATGGATGATGATGATGATGATGTGTTTTACTCATTGGGCTCCATTTTAAGGATCTAAGCGCATGATCTAAAGCTCACGGCGCAGGTGCACTTACTGTGTGACCGAATCCACTTTTGCTAGTTTAACGACGGGAAAAATGGTCGGTGCTCCCGGTGCATGGTCCACAAGGGTCGTCCTTATTCTCTTAGGCCCCGATCACACCAAACACGTTTTTCAGGTTCGCAAATGCGAGGCGCACAACACTGGCCCGATCACACAGAACTGTGCGCTTCGTTTTTGTTGCTAGGCAACCATCGAATCAGCTGTCCTGTCAGTCAAGTAAACGTCAAATCAGCCTTTTATTAACTTTATTTACTTTCTGTTAACACTGTGGTAGTTACGGTTCGTGGAGTCGTTAAGCTCCTGGTAACCCGCGAGAGCACCACAAGTTTATCCTCCATCATCATCTCTCCGGGCGTTCAAAGCAACTGTAGCTTTCATCACTACAACGGAAGGCCCGCCTCTCCATTCATTCGATTGGACAGTGGAAAAAACACGATGATGTCGGGCGCTTTTTCCGCTCAGAGTTGCTTTTTTTTTCAACTGCAAAAACGCGAGGCGCCTGGGGCGCATAAACAGCTTATGTTGTTGTTGTTGATGTTGTTGTTGTTGTTGTTGATGTTGTTGTTGTTGATGTTGTTGTTGTTGTTGTTGTTGTTGATGTTGTTGTTGATGTTGTTGTTGATGTTGGTGATGTTGTTGTTGTTGTTGTTGTTGTTGTTGATGATGATGTTGTTGATGTTGTTGTTGATGTTATTGTTGTTGATGTTGTTGTTGTTGATGTTGTTGTTGTTGTTGTTGATGTTGTTGTTGTTGTTGATGTTGATGTTGTTGTTGATGTTGTTGATGTTGTTGTTGATGTTGTTGTTGTTGATGTTGTTGTTGTTGTTGTTGTTGTTGTTGATGTTGTTGATGTTGTTGTTGTTGTTGTTGTTGTTGATGTTGTTGATGTTGTTGTTGTTGATGTTGTTGTTGATGTTATTGTTGTTGATGTTGTTGTTTTTGATGTTGTTGTTTTTGATGTTGTTGTTGTTGTTGTTGTTGTTGATGATGTTGTTGTTGATGTTGTTGTTGTTGATGTTGTTGTTGATGTTGTTGTTGTTGATGTTGTTGTTGTTGTTGTTGATGTTGTTGTTGATGTTGTTGTTGATGTTGTTGTTGTTGTTGTTGTTGTTGTTGTTGTTGATGTTGTTGATGTTGTTGTTGATGTTATTGTTGTTGATGTTGTTGTTTTTGATGTTGTTGTTTTTGATGTTGTTGTTGTTGATGTTGTTGTTGTTGTTGATGTTGTTGATGATTATGTTGTTGTTGTTGTTGTTGATGATGTTGTTGTTGACCCGTGCAGGTCTGAGCCCGACGGAGCTGCCGTTCGACTGTCTGGAGCGCACCAGCCGGATGCTGAGCTCCACCTACAGCGCGGATAAAGCAGTGGTGAAGACGTGGCGGCACCTGGCGGAGAGCTTCGGGCTGAAGCGGGACGAGATCGGCGGCATGAGCGATGGCATGCAGCTCTTCGACCGCGTCAGCACCGCGGGTTACAGCATCCCGGACCTGCTGACCCGCCTCGTGCAGATCCAGCGGCTGGACGCCGTCGAGACCCTGTGCTCAGACATCCTCGGGGGCCCGGAGAACAGCGGCCCTTCATCAGGACCCCAGCACACGCTGACCTCACGCTGCGCTAGTGTCTGACACACACACACACACTCACACACCCTGTGCTCAGACATCCTCGGGGGCCCGGAGATCAGCGGCCCTTCTTCAGGACCCCAGCACACGCTGACCTCACGCTGCGCTAGTGTCTGACACACACACACACACTCACACACCCTGTGCTCAGACATCCTCGGGGGCCCGGAGATCAGCGGCCCTTCATCAGGACCCCAGCACACGCTGACCTCACGCTGCGCTAGTGTCTGACACACACACACACACTCACACACCCTGTGCTCAGACATCCTCGGGGGCCCGGAGAACAGCGGCCCTTCATCAGGACCCCAGCACACGCTGACGTCACGCTGCGCTAGTGTCTGACACACACACACACACTCACACACACACTCACACAAAGAATCCCATCGTCCTGCTGTGCCAGCGTCAAAATGGACAAATCATAATTATGACATACTAAGTTGTAATTATGACAGTCGAAATTGACAAAAAGTCAATTATGAGAGAAGAGTTGAAACTGCGATGAAGTCTGAATTATAATAAA
>NC_137130.1:2362500-2390000 GCF_949319135.1 Squalius cephalus
CTACAATAACAGACCGGCGTGCATTTAATAAATTATTCATTCAAGAACGTTGTGCAAGTTTACTGCAACAATGGAGCCGCAAACTTCACATACTTTTGAAAATCCAGCGTTTAGTTGATCCTGGTAAGCGCTCATTTGTCTCAGTTGTAAACACAACGGCTTTCTTCTTCCACGAGGGGTTTTGGCGTCACGGCATTTGTTTCCAGACGGACCGTTAAAGAACGCGACACACACGTCTCGCGGACATCCTGTAGAATTCAACCAATCAGGTCGCGACTTCGAAACTCCTGAAGTGTTTCCAGAAAAGTGTGCCATATGCATCAGACGTTTAGCCAACGGTCCAGGTCTGAGGCTGAGACTATCGTTTTCATAGATTCATGCTTTTGTTGTTTTACACGGAGACCGTTTTCAAAAACTTGCACTTTGAAACACGGTTTTCGAAAGTTGTTTTCAGGCGCCCAAAACGCCGCTGTCGTGTAAATGAACGGCCAAGACGCATAAAATAGTTTTATGTTTTTAGTTGAAAACGGTGTCGTGTAAACAGCCAAGTCTTAAAGTTGAGTGTTTGCGTCGACCTGCAACATGTCAAGTCAGTTATTTCTATAGCGCTCTATTGTTTCAAAGCAGCTTCACATTAATACAACAGGAAAATAACTTTGTTAATGATTACAAAGAGCTCTAAAAAGACAATAGTTTCATTATTCAGCTCAATTCAGTTCAATAACAGTGTCAAAGTTGATCAATTACAAAACAAATTGAGCTTCAGCTATAAATCAACTCTACAGAAGACAATTAACACACATTCACATTTAAAGATGTAGTTTTTGTGTAGACCAACATTACAATAATTATAAGACATTGCTTCGTTTGTCTATTTGGAAAAAGGCTTGAGGATTAAATGTAATTCAGTGTAGCTTGTTATCAGCATCAGGACACGAAGAACCATGAACTCCTTCTGGAAACAGCATGTTCACACTGCACATGTGTTACTGCTCACACAAACACGGCACTAACAAAAACACTACCAGAAGAAAGAAGAAACGCATGTGGCATGAGGGCAGGAACTTCTCCTTTAAGGGTTTTACAGAAATAAACTCACAGATCTAATGTTATGAAGCAGCCAGCGTGCCGTGACATGAACATCATCAATCACTTCCCAACAAACATGGGAAACGGTTTACATTTCCTGAGCTAAAGTGCGCACAGTTGTTCAGTGTAGAGATAAAAACACTCACTTGTGTTTGTTGAAGTCACAGTCAATCTTCTGTCGTCCAGTGATCGTACACCTGTAGCTGCTCCCGCCACTGGTCAGGCTGTGCTCAAAATGGCACACTAGCGTACTAATCACTATTTAGTATGCATGCTGTGCACACTACATGTACGTTCTGCATGGGTACTTGGATGAAGTACTACACTAGGTACTCTATCCCACAATATCCCACAATGCAATGCACACTGCATTGGGTACCCTATCCGACACTGCACTAGGTACTCAATCCCACAATGCAATGCACGCTGCACTGGGTACTGTATCCCACAATGCAATGCACGCTGCACTGGGTACTATATCCCACAATGCAATGCACACTGCACTAGGTACTATATCCCACAATGCAATGCATGCTGCTCTGGGTACTATATCCCACAATGCAATGCATGCTGCACTGGGTACTATATCCCACAATGCAATGCACACTGCACTAGGTACTATATCCCACAATGCAATGCACGCTGCACTGGGTACTATATCCCACAATGCAATGCACACACTGCACTGGGTACTATATCCCACAATGCAATGCACACTGCACTAGGTACTATATCCCACAATGCAATGCACACTGCACTAGGTACTCTATCCCACAATGCAATGCACTAGGTACTCTATCCCACAATGCAATGCACTAGCTACTCTATCCCACAATGCAATGCACTAGCTACTCTATCCCACAATGCAATGCACACTGCACTAGGTACTATATCCCACAATGCAATGCACACTGCACTAGGTACTATATCCCACAATGCAATGCACACTGCACTAGGTACTGTATCCCACAATGCAATGCACACTGCACTAGGTACTATATCCCACAATGCAATGTACACTGCACTGGATACTATATCCCACAATGCAATGCACACTGCACTGGGTACTCTATCCCACAATGCAATGCACACTGCACTGGGTACTCTATCCCACAATGCAATGCACACTGCACTAGGTACTATATCCCACAATGCAATGCACACTGCACTAGGTACTCTATCCCACAATGCAATGCACACTGTACCGGGGTATTGTATCCCACAATGCATCACAGTATTGTATCTCAGACTGCTATGCAATTTGATTAGCAGTGTAGCAGATGAACTGGGCATGATTATAAGCCAGTGATTTCCTCCCTTTCTTGACTTTGATTGTCCTGAATTAAAAATGCGAAATAACCATTTAGAGCTGCTGAAGAAAACTCATTCACATTTTTCATTATTTCAGTAGATGTACATGTGTTCAATACATTTCTAATAAAACACAATGAGCATAAATGTCCACAGACAATTTAGAGCTAAGATTAGTCTCGCTTCAGTCCCTAGCGCTGAGGTCTGACACACACAGCCTGTAATCAGTGTCAAGCTGCGTGTGGTTTCATATGTGCAGCGGTCACTGCTGTAACAGAGATGGTGAACTATAATGATACGACTGCTGAAGTATGAACACTTTAAGATGTAAATAAATGTTTAACGAGGACAAACAGCCTGAAACATGGCTTTCACTGCCGGTACGGTCAGCCAAGAATCTGCAGATATAAATCACACAAACCAACGTTCTGTCGCACGTCTCAAATGGAGATATGAAGCATTTAAACACTAGTCTTGAACTAATGAAAAGGAATAAATCAGACTCTGACAGTTCAGTGAGGGAATCAGAGCTACTTAAAACCGTCGGGCTGCTTATTAAAACTAATGAAAGATGCTCTGAAACTCAATACTGTGCCTATAAAACATTCACTTCGCTGGCATTTTTTGCCCCTTTTTTTCTCTCATTTTAATGGCATAAAACCGAGATGTGTCACCGAGAACCACACGTCAGTATAAAACACTATAAATACTAATTTAAGCATGACTTCAGCATGACTACATTACATATATGACTACATTCTACATTAAAAAATACATGTGCACCTGGAATCATTGTATGACATTAACATTTATTTTATTATATGTATTTCATACATATATATATATATATATATATATATATATATACAGTGCAATGCATAAGTGAATACACCCATGCTAAAGTTGACTAAAAAGAGGAATAAAAAATCATATTTTGGAAATTGAACGTAATGCCTTAATTTAAAAAATTAGGAAAAATCCAACCTTTAAGGACACCAATTTTCTTTGTGAATGAATAATGTATCGTAAATAAATAAATGTTCTTCCTTAAAATACATGGTGCATAAGTGAGTACACCCCTATGTTAAATTCCCATAGAGGCAGGCAGATTCTTATTTTTAAGTATTTTTATTTTATTTTTTATTTTAGGATACTATGCATCCTGATAAAGTTCCCTTGGCCTTTGGAATTAAAATAGCCCCACATCATCACATAGCCTTGACCATACCTAGAGATTGGCATGGTTTTATTTCAGTTAGCCTAATAGCTAGTTTGATTTGCATTGAGAGATGATCTTATGGAAAGTACTCCATGCCAATCTCTAGGTATGGTGACGGCTATGTGATGATGTGGGGCTATTTTAATTCCAAAGGCCAAGGGAACTTTATCAGGATGCATAGTATCCTAAAAAAAAATTTTTTTAAATACTTAAAAATAAAAATCTGCCTGCCTCTATGGGCATTTAACACAGGGGTGTCCAGACTTATGCACCATGTATTTTAAGTAAGAACATTTATTTATTTATGATACATTATTCATTCACAAAGAAAATTGGTGTCCTTAAAGGTTGGATTTTTCCTAATTTTTTCAATTAAGGCATTACGTTCAATTTCCAAAATATGATTTTTTATTTCTCTTTTTAGTCAACTTTAGCATGGGTGTATTCACTTACGCATAGCACTGTATAATACACACACACAGTCAAAAGTTTGGAAGCATTACTATTTTTAATGTGGTTGAAAGAAGTCTCTTCTGCTCACCAAGGCTGCATTTATTTGATCAAAAATACAGAAAAAAACAGTAATATTGGGAAATATTATTACAATTTAAAATAATGTTATTCTATTTTAGTATACTTACAAATATAATTTATTTCTGTTATGCAAAGCTGAATTTTCAGCATCATTACTCCAGTCTTCAGTGTCACATGATCCTTCAGAAATCACTCTAATATGATGAAACATTTTTTTTAGGATTCTGTGATGAATAAAAAGTTTAAAAAGAATAGCATTTATTTAAAATAGAAATCTTTTGTAACAACATACTCTACCGTTAATAAGTTTGGGGTCTTTTATTTAAACTTTACTTTAATAAAAAGTCATTTTAACTTTTTTTTTTTATTTAAAGAAATTAAAACTTTTATTCAGCAAGAATGTATTAAATTGATAAAAAGTGATCGTAAAGATTTATATTGTTAGAAAATATTACTATTTGGAATAAATGCTGTTCACTGTTAAAAATTGCTGTAAAAATACAGTGAATTTCCAACAGTAAAATACTGTTATTTCAATAAACAGTTTAATCCTGTAAATTTACAGTCTATGTTCCATAAATTAATTACTTGTCGTAAATTTACAGCATTTATGTGTAAACCCATTTGTTTCTGGAAAAAACAGTCTTGGACTGTAAAAAATAGCACGTGGGGGCGGGGCATCTTCAACGCAGTCTATTTTCGAACAGAAAGCAGTCAAATAACCGAATTGTTTCGCAACACTCATCTAGACGGTATTAAAGAAGGACATTGTTCAAGGTAAGTTTATTTCTTTACTGTTCTATTCTGTTATGTTGCTCCCAACCTGTACAATCGCCTTTTTCACAAGGTATTTTTGATTGTGCTGTTACTGAGCGCGAATCGCGTTTTGTAGACAGAGCTCTCAGTCTCAACGGTTGAGGCATTTCGCCTGCTAATGAATGTTCTCTGAGCTCCGATTATCACGGCGAACTATTTGCTTGATTAAAGTTAAGTTACCATTTAGAAATTAGTTTGGCTTTCATTTGTAGTAACCCTGAACTCGATTTACATGAATTTCTGATTCAGTAATGTTACACGATGCGAATTTTACCAGATCAGATGCATTAATGATATTCGCATAATATCATGCACATAAGATGGAGAATAATTACAAAACTACACGAAATATCCAGACCCATTATAATAATTAAAAGTTAGTGGTCAATTTGTTTAGTTTCCATGCAAATAATGTAAAGCTGTTCAAATTCCCAAAGCAAAAAAAAAAAATAAAAAAAATATATATATATATATATATATATTTCGATTTAGTGGTGCGAGTAACTGTTACCAGTGTTTTTGTGAGATTCACATGTAACTTACATACTATTAAAAAGTCAAAGAGGTTATTTTTGAAAGACGAGGCGGCTATTCTCGACTTTTCGGCGCGAAACACGTTTTGAAGACAGACAGTTCTCAACAGCTAAGAGGCATTTCACTATTCAATGTTCTCCGTGCTCGACGTCGAATTTCTTTGCTTGGTTTAAGATGACGAAAAAATAATTATTTCTTCTTTTTTTCTAGGAATCATTTCTTTGCTTGGTATAAGATGACGAAATAATAATTATTTCTTCTTTTTTTCTAGGAATCATTCACTTTATGTAAATGTTTTACTGAGACAGTACACAACCCTAATCTTTGGTGAGTTTCACGCCATGTATACTTGCAAACTTTGTGCACAAGCATGCAGCACCATGTGCATTTATAAGGCACATGCGAATTCAGACATGTTTCCAATATAACTTTTAGTTGTGCTCTGCCTGGTTGCATTTTTTTTTTTTTTTTTTTGTCTCTTTTCAAGTTAAGAGACAAATTAGTTGCATTACAGCTTATTTATATTTAATCCAATATTTAAATTAGTAAGTTTTCTTTTTTAATGTGTGTGTGGGGGTGTGATTTTTTTTTTATTACCCTTAGACGATTCATTGGGATAAACCCTGAAAGAGGTTCGAAGACCTGCAGAGGCAAGGTGGTTTCAAAGAAGACTGGAAAACTTGTCAGCAAGAAGTCTGCCACTGTCAATCCCAAAGTTGCTTCTCTCCCGAAGAACCTCTTCGATTTCAAATGGAACTTCGTCTAGGTAACTAAACTTAAATGCCCTCTGACACTCACATTTGTGCAGCTTCCTAAAAGAATCAACACCTCTTAACTGCATTCATATTCAGTGGTAAGAAAATATCTGAATCCTTTGGAATTGGATGATTTTCTGCATTAATTTGTCATAAAATTTCTTCATCAGTCACATGTATAGACAAACAAAGTGTTTAAGCTAGCTACACAAACAATTATAATCTTTCATGACTTTACTAAACATCCCATTAGCCACTCTCAGTGCAGTGTAATAAAAATTTACATTTTGTAAGTGACTACATTGTTACCTCTATGAACCACAAATGTTGTTTTTGTTTCGTGATGGTTGTTCATGAGTACCTTGTTTGATCTGAGCAGTTAAACTGCCCAATGTTCTTCAGAAAAATCCACCATGTCTTGCACAGTCTTTGGTTTTCCAGCACATTCTGAACAATTAAAGGGTTAGTTCACCCAAAAATGAAAATTCTATCAGTAATTACTCACCCTCATGTTGTTCCAACCGCGTAAGACCTTCGTTCATCTTCGGAACACAAATTAAGATATTTTTGATGAAAAATGAGCCAAGTCTGAATCCTCCATAGGCTGCTATGTGACCGAAACTTGCTGGCCCAGAAAAGTTATTAAAGAGGTCGTTAATATAGTCCAAGTGACTCCAGTGGCTCAATCTTAAGTATATCAAGCGACGAGAATACTTTTTGTGCGCAAAAACAAACAAAAATAACGACTTTATTCCACTTTTCATTTCCTTCTCTCTGGGCCTCGTAGTGTTTTTGCGCTGCGCGTCTGTGTACACGTCATCACGCATCACACACATGACCGGCGTCAGCCAATAGTGAGCCTACGTGGTGACGTGTAACACAGACGCGCTGCGCAAAAACACTACGCGAACCAACTAGAGGCCCAGAGAGAAGGAAATGAATAGTGGAATAAAGTCGTTATTTTTGTTTGTTTTTGCGCACAAAAAGTATTCTCGTCGCTTGATATACTTAAGATTGAGCCACTGGAGTCACTTGGACTATATTAACGATCTCTTTAATGACTTTTCTGGGCCAGCAAGTTTCGGTCACATAGAAGCCTATGGAGGATTCAGACTTGGCTCAGATTTCATCAAAAATATCTTAATTTGTGTTCCGAAGATGAACGAAGGTCTTACGCGGTTGGAACAACATGAGGGTGAGTAATTACTGACAGAATTTTCATTTTTGGGTGAACTAACCCTTTAAACTCTTTACAATAGTGACTGCATGGTTTTAACACCCATCTTTTCACAATTAGAACTACTCATTAGTTAGAGGACTCCACTATTATATAGGGTGCCAGGGGGATGATTTTATTCCGAACATCAGTGGACAGTTTAACTGCTCAGAACAAACAAGCGAATCATGAACAACTATTAAAAAAAAAAAAAAAAAAAAAACATTTGTGGGTCATTAAGTAACAAGAAGTTCACTTACTGCAGCACTGTGAATGTTTAATGAGATGTGTTTAGTAAAGTATAGATAATCTCTAAGATTAGTTATGTACAATAACATGATCATTTTATGTCTCTTTTAAAAGTGTTCATAGAATATGTCATCACTAGTTTTTGTCATGTGATTTATTTTA
The DNA here is from genome assembly GCF_949319135.1 of Squalius cephalus. Taxonomy (NCBI): domain Eukaryota; kingdom Metazoa; phylum Chordata; class Actinopteri; order Cypriniformes; family Leuciscidae; genus Squalius; species Squalius cephalus. Next base: position 2,370,386 of record NC_137130.1, read on the forward strand.
CCACTAAGATTTTCTTGATTTTCTTTCCTCTCAGATCTGGATTTCCTCTCAGACCAGATGTGTCAAAAGCTGATGTGGGACGTTTTGGCAGTTTTTTTTTTTTGCCTCTTCTTACGTTTTTTCACCAATTGGTTCTCTTGTCCTCTCAGATCGAGATTTCCTCTCAGACCAGATGGGTCAAAAGCTGATGTGGGACGTTTTGGCAGTTTTTTTTTGCCTCTTCCTACGTTTTTTCACCCATTGGATCTCTTGTCCTCTCAGATCCGGACTTCCTCTCAGACCAGATCTTTCAAAAGCAGGTTTGAGATGTTTTGGCAGTTTTTTGCCTCTATCAAGGATTTTTCATCCATTGGTTCTCAATATTTTCCTCTCAGACTCAGAATTCCTCTCTTGCCTGGATGCTGATGTGATATGTTGAATGTAAGGTTTCTTTGTTTGCCTACTGGTTCCTCACATTGAATTTTACAATGTATTTTCTGTGACTTTTTAATGTATTGTTAAAACTTGTTAGCTGTTTTAAATAAATGGCAAACAATACTGTACCATAATCTATATTTTCTTCATTTTTTCCATTGTGTAAATATAGGGATGTTAATAGATATCGGACAATAGAGTAAATAGAAAACAATATTTATATTCTAACTTTTTATACTATAGAATTATAGCTGGAACCATTACTGCCAGTACTTTGTGAAGCACAGCCATAAAATTAAAAACTGTAGAATTACGGTAAATGGCTGGAACCACAGCTGCCAGTACTTTACTGTGAAATTACAGCATTGTTGAAACCGTAAAATTACGGTAAAAGGCTGGAACCACAGCTGCCAGTATTTTACTGTAAAATTACAGCATTGTTGAAACCGTAAAATTACGGTAAAGAGCTGGAACCAGCTGCCAGTATTTTACTGTAAAATAACAGCATTGTTGAAACCGTAAAATTACGGTAAAGGGCTGGAACCACAGCTGCCAGTATTTTACTGTAAATTTACGGGTGAATTTTTTACAGTGTTCTTTTTAACTTTTTATTCACCAAAGAATCCTGAATATTACAGGTTCTGACAAAATATGAAGCAGCAAAACTGTTTTCAACACTGATAATAATCAGAAATGTTTCTTGAGCATCAAATCATCATATTAGAGTGATTTCTGGAGGATCATGTGACACTGAAGACTGGAGTAATGATGCTGAAAATCCAGCTTTGATCACAGGAATAAATTACATTTTATAGTATTAAAATAGAAACCCATTATATATATATATATATATAGAGAGAGAGAGAGAGAGAGAGAGAGAGAGAGAGAGAGAGAGAGAGAGAACATTTATATTATATATAATTTTGTTTTAAAAAAATGCATATTGTGCAAACCAGTTTTAGTAAATAGTTTCAGTTTTGATCATTTGGACTCCAGTATTTTTGAACTTGCAAAGTGTGCTTGTTTCTATAAATCACATGTGTGAGGTGAGAAGTGTGTATTAAATCTGTTTATATCTCTATCTGTTAGCGTTCCCATTCATCTCAATGACCGTTTCTCAGCTAATGACCCTGCTGGTGTACAGGACCTGTTCTTTGAGCTGTAAATATCAGAAAATGACTCGATACCAGCAAGGACTAGCCAAACCTCCTCACACCAAACACACTGGAGAACGGTTCTGTCTGCTGACGCTGGAAATGACGCAGATCACCTTGAAGAAACACTGCAAAAGACGACGGGATGGAGAGTTAAGTCCTTTTTCAGACACTCAAAGTTAAAATCTTTAATATTCTGCATCACATGTGCGTAATACAGCTTTAAACCAACACTCTACCTTTATAGAGGAATTATGGAGGCTTCCCGAGCCAGTGTGAGCTTCAGCATCTAGCAGAGGGTTTCTTCATTACAACAGGAACATGTTTCCTGGATGTGTGATTGAGAACAGACTCACAGAGACGTTCGGTCCAGTCCAAACCAAAGCCAGCTCCATCTGGACGAAACATCAGTGTGTTCGGGCCTGGAACTCATTCAGCTCAAGCAAACATTCATCATGCTGATAAACAATGTGACAGAAGACGGGGAAAAAAGAAACGCCAGTCCAGCTCGACCGGACCAGCTTGAAAACAGTCACACACACAACATCCGCCTGACGGAGAACGAGCAGAGACGCTCCAGCACGAGCTTTCAAGGTTTCAGCGGGGATTGTAATACTAACAGAAATTCAGCAAGGGACGTTTAAAACAAATAAAACGTCTGTTAAAACAATATTTGGAGAGAATAAAAAAAGAGAAACTGGTGTGAGTAATTCTTTTCAGATAGTTTGTGGTGAGTGAGTTTTTAAAAGGTACAGTATGTGTAATAAAATATCCAAAAATCATTTTCACAGTGTGATATATTTCCTGCAGTTGTGGACTTACAATATCCCAAAAGTTCCCGAAGATTTTTAATTTCAGAGAAATTCCAATTTTAAATAATGGCTCGTCCCTGTTCACTTGTCGCCTGTCAATGATGTAATATCCGCGTTATCCCTGGTTTCCGCTCGTACTGCCATAGTAACCATGGCGACAGTGGACAACTGTGTTACGTCCTATTTTTTACAGTCTATGGTTACGTCTAGCGCACGCTCACGCTGATGTTTCGTTCAAACATTATGGACCATGGCAAGCAGACTTTGGGACAAAAGGAGAACTAAAACCAGGATCAATATCAGCGCAGTGTTTTCGAGATGCTGAGAGCTAGCGTCCGCGGCTAACTTCGACTCGACAGAGACACGCAAATGTAGAGGTGAGCAAATGTACATGAAACTAATCAATGTTATACAGCTCAACATGATGAAATGTTAGAATATGATCAGTGTGTTTGTGGCGAGCAGGACGAGGTCGAGGGCCGTGGGAGGACGGCACGAGGCCGGTGGCGTGATTGCAAATGAGCGACACCTGCGCGACGCACCGGTCTCGCATCTCTCACGGAGGAGCGGAAGCATAAAGGAGGAGCGACGACAGTGAAGAGCGAGAGAGGACAGGCCTGATTTTATTTGATGTTGTGTTTTGTTTTCTGTTTGGTGTTGCCAGCAGTCGTCCGTGAGGGGCTGCTGGCTTTTACTTTCATTTTGTATTTGTTTTATTTTGATTAAAAATGTTTGAATGTTCGCCGGTTCCCGCCTCCTTCTTCCCGTAACAACATACCACGTTACAGTGTTATGCTAATGTTGATCTAGCTCACTGCTAGTCTCATACAGACAAACTAACAGAGAATAACATTATAACTTTAACACACTCAAATGCAGTTTAGTGTGATAGTGTAGAGCAAATGAAGCGTTCCCTCACAAGTTTCATTGGTCTAATAAACTGCCCTGTGTGAGTATTATTCAGCACTTGCGGGTAAGTTAGTTCGGTAGAATGAAATGTCCTCGTTCCTTTATATCCGCGGGACTCGCGTGTGGCGCTGATATCTGTCTCTCATTAGCACTCACCCTGCTTCATCCCACAGTCATGTTAAAAACATCAGTGTATTCACTCATCCATAAACATTATTAGATCCTTCGGCATGATGACAAGTTCCATAACTCCGCTTATGCGTCATCAACCGACGCCTTTGTTATTGTAAGAGGTTAGCGACCCCTAGCGGTGGAAATATTACATATTGTAGCTTTAATGTTCAGAGTCAGTCACTGAGTTCTGGCTCGACCAATCATGTGAGTTCACCTGTTTAACTGACCAATGACAGACAGGAGAGTATCATGAGGAAACCTGTTTGAAATCACTCATTTTTGTAACACTTTAAAACAATCATGTTATAGAGCAGTTATGCCATATAAAGGATTTATACCCTCCAAAAACAATGTAGTCATAAATGTAATATTTATGCATTTGAATTTCATATAAGATTTCTATCCATTTGGATTACAGAGATTTAACAAACAAACTAATGAACTTAAGGTCATGCATAAACTAAACGGGTAGGATTTCTGTACTCAAAAAAAATAAAATAATCATGGCATAGTTTAACTATTTCTACCTATTTGATTTTATTAAAATAATCATATTTTCAAAATGCATTTATTCAAATGATTGTAAAAACAATTGTGTTAATGTGAATTAGCTGTGGGACAAGCAATATTCAGAAATTATACAAATACACAGAATATTATACAGAATACAAACAAATTATTGATAAATATATTAAAGCACATTCAGTTTATTAGTACTATTACACAAATCGCACCCGTTTCATTTATGCATGACCGACAAATATGAATCGCATTACGTTTATTAGTTAAAGTTAAAACGGCGTAATACAAATGGATGGAAATTTTATGTGCAATTCAAATACATGAATTTTAAATTTAGGCATAAATATTTTTGCAGTGCATGATCAAATCAACCCACGCCACTAATCTAATCACAGACCAGTTTAATTGAGTGAATGATTGAAACAAAACAAATTCATTATTTCAATGTATACAAAAATAAATAAGATTGCACTGTATAAAATGTTGTTCTGTGAAACACAAAAGCTGGCGTTTGGCAGAATGTCAACGCCACTGAAGTATCATAACCCTCCAGATCTCAGATTCATCTATGATTCGACTCCAGGAGACTTCAAATACAGTGCAACGTTCTTTTAGGAGCTTGATCGTGTAAAATCATCCAGTTCAGTGTGAAAACAGCATTCAGCACAACATTTCACAGAAGAAGAGGAGGGGATGACTAGATACACAGAACCAAACAAGGCACAGGAGTGAAACATGGCACGTGTTGTGAGCGTGTTATTAGCGTGTTATGGGCGTGCTATGAGCGTGTTGTGGGCGTGTTATTAGCGTGTTATTAGCATGTTATGAGCGTGTTATTAGCGTGTTGTGGGCGTGTTATTAGCATGTTATAAGCGTGTTACGGGCATGTTATTAGCATGTTATGAGCGTGTTATGGGCGTGTTATAAGCGTGTTGTGGGCGTGTTAGGAGTGTGTTATTAGCGTGTAGTTGGCGTGTTATGAGCTTGTTACGGGCGTGTTAGCATGTTATGAGCGTGTTATGGGCGTGTTATGAGCGTGTTGTGGGCGTGTTAGGGGCGTGTTATGGGCGTGTTATGAGCGTGTTACGGGCGTGTTATTAGCATGTTATGAGCGTGTTATGGGCATGTTATGAGCGTGTTGTGGGCGTGTTATTAGCGTGTTATGAGCGTGTTACGGGCGTGTTATGAGCGTGTTACGGGCGTGTTATTAGCATGTTATGAGCGTGTTATGGGCGTGTTATGAGCGTGTTGTGGGCGTGTTATGAGCGTGCTATTAGCGTGTTATGAGCGTGTTATGAGCGTGTTGTGGGCGTGTTACGGGCGTGTTATTAGCATGTTATGAGCGTGTTATGGGCGTGTTATGGGCGTGTTATGAGCGTGTTGTGAGCGTGTTATGGGCGTGTTATGAGCGTGTTGTGAGCGTGTTATGGGCGTGTTATGAGAGTGTTGTGAGAGTGTTGTGAGCGTGTTGTGAGCGTGTTGTGAGCGTGTTATTAGCGTGTTTTGGGCATGTTATTAGCGTGTTGTGGGCATGTTATTAGCGTGTTATGAGCGTGTTACGGGCGTGTTATTAGCATGTTATGAGCGTGTTATGGGCGTGTTATGAGCGTGTTGTGGGTGTGTTATTAGCGAGTTATGAGCGTGTTGTGGGAGTGTTATGAGCGTGTTATGAGCGCGTTGTGGGCGTTACAGGTGTGTTATTAGCATATTATGAGCGCGTTATGGGCGTGTTATGAGCGTGTTGTGGGCGTGTTATGAGCGTGTTGTGGGCGTGTTAGGGGCGTGTTAACTTGTTATGGGCGTGTTAACTTGTTATGGGCGTGTTATTAGCATGTTATGGGCGTGTTATGAGCGTGTTGTGGGAGTGTTATGAGCGTGTTATGAGCGTGTTATGAGCGTGTTGTGGGCGTTACGGGCGTGTTATTAGCGTGTTATGGGCGTGTTATGGGCGTGTTATGGGCGTGTGAGCATGCCCAGATTGAGCAGGATGGAGCTGAGGTTGATGTTGAGGAAGGCTTGAGAACGGTCAGCGGTTCGGTGCATCTCCTGCAGCAACAAATGCAGCGACGACACTTCAAACAGACGCTTGTTCTTCCTGCAACCAAACAGAACCACAGCTGAACCTCCCATTACACCTCGTGCGAGGGACCTCATGCATAAAGATAATGTGAAAAAATTACATTATGAATATTGTGTAAAATATTATTTGGCAAATATTTAGTTTCTGTTACGTTACATCATTGCATTTTTTATCTAGTCAGTGTAGTACTGTACTGATACATGTGTTATTTATTTTAATTACTTTTTATTTATTTATTTATTTACTTTATTTTTATTTAAATCAAATGTTTTTTCTTTTATTTATTTATGATTTACTTAAATATTTTATTTATTTGCATTAATTAAAAAATGCATTCGTATTTTTATTAATTTATTAGTTATTTTAATCAAATGTGATCTTTTTTTTTTTTTTTATCAAATGTATTTAATCATTTTCATATTTTATTTATTTATTTTAATTTACTGTATTCAAATATATTAATTTATTAACTATTTAAATCAAATGTGATTTATTATTTAGTTAATTTGTTTAATCTTATTTTTATTTATTGTAACAAATATTTATTTATTTAAATTTATTAACTTTAGTTATTAGAATAAAATGTGATTTGATACTCAAATATATTTATTTATTTAGTTAATTGGTTTAATCTTAATTTATTTATTTAAATAATATTTTTATATTTATTTAAATTAATTTGATTCAAATGTATTAATTTATTAATTATTTGAATCAAATGTGATTTATTTTATTCTTTTTTATTTACAATTAAATGTAATTATCTTGTTAGTTAATTGGTTTAATCTTAATCTTATTTTTATTTATTATTATTTAAATATTTTTTATTTTAATTTTATTACAAAGTGTTCATTTATTACTTATTTTAATCAAATGTGATTTTTTCCAAATGTGTTTTTTAAATTTTATTTAGTTAGTTAATTTCAACCTTATTGTTATTATTTATTTATTATTACACAGTTTTCCTCTAAACGTTTGTCCCTTGTGGCCCCTTGCGGGTCCCTGGGCCTGTTTGAAAACCCCCGTGTTAGAGGAGGAGAGACTAACCGGATACTGGAGAGCTTCTGGAGGAGCATGAGCATCTTCTCCATCAGTGACGGCTCCAGACGAGGGTTACGGAGGAACATCGAGGCGCAGCGGAAGAAATCTTCTGTGCTGCACTGATCCAGAAAAGCCGACAGCAACCCTGATGGACAGAGGAACATCAGTCAGGGATTCTCATTGTGGAAAAAATCTGTCATATTGTCACTTTTTTCATGGATAGATGCACTTTAATGATGGACAGATGCACTTTTATGATGGACAGATGCACTTTTATGATGGACAGATGCACTTTTATGATGGACAGATGCACTTTTATGATGGATAGATGCACTTTTATGATGGATGGATGCACTTTTATGATGGGTAGATGCACTTTTATGATGGGTAGATGCACTTTTATGATGGGTAGATGCACTTTTATGATGGATAGATGCACTTTTATGATGGATGGATGCACTTTATGATGGATAGATGCACTTTTATGATGGCTGGATGCACTTTTATGATGGATAGATGCACTTTTATGATGGATGGATGCACTTTTATGATGGATGGATGTACTTTTATGATGGATAGATGCACTTTTATGATGGATAGATGCACTTTTATGATGGATAGATGCACTTTTATGATGGATAGATGCACTTTTATGATGGATGGATGCACTTTAATGATGGATAGATGCACTTTAATGATGGATAGATGCACTTTAATGATGGACAGATGCACTTTTATGATGGATGCACTTTTATGATGGATGGATGCACTTTTATGATGGGTAGATGCACTTTTATGATGGATAGATGCACTTTTATGATGGATGGATGTATGGATGCACTTTTATGATGGATGGATGTACTTTTATGATGGATAGATGCACTTTTATGATGGATAGATGCACTTTTATGATGGATAGATGCACTTTAATGATGGATAGATGCACTTTTATGATGGATGGATGCACTTTAATGATGGATAGATGCACTTTAATGATGGATAGATGCACTTTAATGATGGATAGATGCACTTTAATGATGGACAGATGCACTTTTATGATGGATGCACTTTTATGATGGATGGATGCACTTTTATGATGGGTAGATGCACTTTTATGATGATAGATGCACTTTTATGATGGATGGATGTATGGATGCACTTTTATGATGGGTGGATGCACTTTTATGATGGATAGATGCACTTTTATGATGGATAGATGCACTTTTATGATGGATAGATGCACTTTTATGATGGATGGATGTACTTTTATGATGGATAGATGCACTTTTATGATGGATAGATGCACTTTTATGATGGATAGATGCACTTTAATGATGGATAGATGCACTTTTATGATGGATAGATGCACTTTTATGATGGATATATGTACTTATGATGGATAGATGCACTTTTATGATGGATGGATGCACGTTTTTAAGCTTCAATCTGTTGGTTGCAATCCACTGCCATTATAAAACTTGGAAGAGCCAGGATATTTTTTAATATAACTCTGATTGTATTCGTCTGAAAGAAGAAAGTCATATACACCTAGGATAGCTTGAGGAAGAGTAAATCATGAAATGAGATTTTCATTTTAAAGGACCTAATCCTTTAATTTCTGAACTTCTGCTTGCTGGTCCGACCTCTCTCACAGGTCTCAGGCCGTCTGTTAAAGTCTTTAGTCTGAGCTGATTTAGGACACATGGAGCACATTAAAGCTTCGACCAGACAACCACAGCTGACCTTGAGACGTGACCTCGCGCTCCACCCTTCACACGTTCACATAATTATCCTCCTGTAAAGCTCCCTAATTGCCAGGCCAGCTCACTGTAAAGTGCTCGCGCTACACACGTCTGTTCAGTGTCACGCGTAAGAAAGCGCAAGCCACATTCCTGGCCCTTCTCGTAAACGCACTCAATTTACGATTCGTGAGTGTTTTTCACCAGCTCACAGTCCACCGGGCCTGAACATGAGCAACACCACATCAAAATCACATCAGTGACCCGATACTGTACACCGCCGTTACACTGTGATGGGAATTTAATTAAACCTATTACTGAACCACAAAGACCACGACTGAATTAAATCAAGCATGCTCTGGTTTTCAAACTGGAGTCCAGTGACCCGCAGGGAGTGCTTAGGGGTCCATGAAAAAGTAAAAAAAAAAAAAGATTAATTAAAAAAAAAAGTATTAAATTAATAAAAAAAAACTATATAAAATTTATCATAAAATTGGATTGAAATAAATAAAAACAACTAAATAAAACATTTGATTAAAATTATTACAATTATAATTTATTTAAATAAATAAATTCAAATTGATTTAAATAAATATATTTTATTAAAATATATTTATTTAAAAAAATATTAAAAACCGAAACAAATACATTTGTTTTCAATAAATAATAAATAAACAAACATTTATTTAAATAAATAAAACTACTTAAATACATAAATGCATTTTATTAAAACAAATTTAAATAAATAAACACAATTTGATTTATACAAGTAATAAATAAAAAAAATATTTAAATAAATAATTTGATTAAAACAAAAAAATGAAATGGGATTAAATAAAATAAAAAATATTAAAATAAATAAAATACAAAAAAAATTGCATTTTTAGCATTTGATTAGATTAAAATAAATTAATACATTTGATTAAAATAAATAATTGGATTAAAACCAAAAAAAAAATTAAATTAAATTAAATTAAAAATATTTGCAATGCAATGATGTACAAATATTTTACGCATTTTCATAACATTCATATTTTACAGTATTAACTGGGTCTTTATACTGATAAAAATATAGGATTATTATTAAAAATTAAAAATATACTTATTAGGACTATTCAATTTTAGGATTTTAGGAAGATGATATTTGGGAGCCCGTTGCATTAAAAGACTGAAAACCGATTAAACGATCATCAGAGTCGTGACTCTTCTAACATCAGCAGCAGATTCACATGACTTCAGTATAACAGACACGTCTCAGTGGTGTGTGTAGCATGAAGTGTTTCTCACGTGACTCTGAGCTCATCTGTATCAGGACACCTGTGGACCGAGCCAGCAGACCGGGACTCCCTCCTCTCAGCAGAACCAGAACCACCGGCAGAGCCTGGTACTCCAGGAACAGCGCCTGTCCTTCATCGGTGCGCACCGCACACGCCAACACGTCCACAGCCTGAGCCAGGACGTCCACTACAGGAGAAGAAGAAGTCAAGTCACCTTCATTTATACAGCGCTTTTAACAATATTGTTTCAAAGCAGCTTTACAGAGATAATATGAAATTAAGTAGCAGAGATTGTTTTGGCTTTACAGCAGCTCTAGAATAAAGTTAGTTTTGATTGATTCACTTCCATTGAAGAATAAGAACAACAGACGTCATACATCACAGACTGCATCAGTTCAGGAAGAGAGAAATGATGCCGTTATTGAACTAAACTGAATCAACATTGAACACACTCAAGCTGAATAATAATAGAACAACAAATCTTTGGGGTTTGGACTGATGGGTTAGTGAAGTCCCGAGTCCTACAGCTCCTCCTGTACGATTTTGAGGAAAAATTGGGTCTATCGGAGACGTCCAATAGACACACACAGTGTAATCACCAGGGGAAAATCTCAGTAAAACTGGGATCTGTTTTGCCAGATGAGAAGTTTATCTATGCATCATCTTTTTACTCTTTTAATTAATTTTATAACTGTTTTCATTTTCCTTGCTTTTATTTTGTGATTAATTTAATTCCTTTCTGTGTAAAGCACTTTGAATTGCTATAGTGTATGAAATGTGCCGTATGAATAAACTTGCCTTGCCTTGAATAATGACTCCACTGTCATAGCTGCATTAAACTCGTTTCATAATGAACTTTACAGTTATTAAACTGAACTAAATCAACACTGATCTGAATACTAACACTGTCTTTTTAAAGCTGAATTTCTCATATTTGATGACGTTTGCATCCCTGATTCTGTTATTTTCCTGTTTATCATGTGAAGCTGCTTTGAAACTATCTGTAGCACTATTCAAATAAAGACTTGAAACAATATTCTAAATGCAAATATATAAATAAACACAGAATCAGTCATATTTAGCACTGCAATATAAATGCACTTTTCAAGGAATCTTTATTTATTTTTGTATGATAAACCGTATTATACTATATTCATCTAATTCTGCTTCTCCAGTAAATGAGTCTTGATTTAAGAATGTTTCGATATTTGTGCTGGAAAACAAGAGGATGATTTGCATCTTTTGAAATGCAACATTTAATGCCAAAAGACTTTCTGACTGAAGACTTTATAAGAGCACCAGTAGAATAGAGACTCGTGTTAATGAGGTGTTTTAGACATTAATGCAGCTTGAGTTATTTATACTGACTACAGGAATGTTCACGACTTCAACGTTATTCATTTCCATGATGCATCTCCGATTTTTCTATGACTTTTGGTGTCAGAAATAAACTTTTTATTAATGGAAAATTGACTTTGTGTGTTTTTTTAAGCCTATAAAGTATGAGATGAACAGCAGACTCGTGTACAACACTGCCATCTGCTGCAGAGACAGGCAAACCATGTCAGAGAGAGAGCAGAGGTCAAAAACATGCAGAGAACGAGCCTAAACGTGAACGTACAACAACTGCTCATCATCACGAGCAAGTGTGTGTGTGTGTAAGAAGTGTATATATATATATATATATAATACAAAAGTGATTTCCAGCCTAAAAAAATGTACATCTTCATTCAAAAAAAATATTTTCTTCAAAATCTTTGTTCAAATATTACTAAATATTTTGTAGTCATATTGCGCAGTTGTGCTTGGACTCGATTGTTTTATTAGTGATAATGACGCAATCATTTTTATCCAGGCTGTCGTATGAAGAAATGATGAACACATGCAAAAACAAGAGAGAACCAATGAGATATTAATAACTGATTATGTTGTAATCAACGTCCAGGGTGCTAAACTCTGGAACTCCTTGTCTACCGAGCTGAAACAGGACTTAGATCTGGCGGCTTTTAAAAATGAACTAAAGCGTATTTTAAAAAGAGATCAAGTGTGCAGTCATTTTTAGTTTGCGCTCAAATGCACATTCTTTATGTAATGTCAGAATTAAGTAATGTTATTGTAAATGTAAATGTATTTTTTGTACTTTTTGTATGCATGTGAAAAGCCCTTCTAGGGACGGACATTGCAAATTAGCCTTGGCTATAAATGTTGTAGTGTGGTACAGGTTTATTGTTCACACGTGTCCCTAATAAATAACTAAAAATAAATAAAAAATGTTTGTTTTTTGTTTTCAGCATTTGTTTTGCATGGTAAAATAAAAACCCGTTTGCTTGTTTTGCCAAATAATTTTGCCAAATAATCAAGTTCTTCCCTCATATTTAAAAAAGAGAAAAAAATCTAATATTTTCCTCATATTTTGATGGTTTAATTGAACTTGTTAATAATTAAAACGAAGTTGCTCATTTGCACATTTAATGATATTAATGCATATAATGATTGTCTATTTATCTTTACATTTTTATAAACAATTTAATTAATCAGTATATATGATCACAAAACGATACAACTTTTGATTTCAATAATGTATTAGTTAAATGCTGAAATTAATATTAAGTAATATTAATAAAAGCTTTAGAAGTATTTTTCATTGTTAGATCATGTTAACTAATGCTAACAAATGGAACCTTATTGTAAAGTGTTACCAGAAAGAAATATATATGTATATCTTTTTGCAGAATATGAAAACACTAAATGCACTGCATGATAATCTCTGTCCTATATTTCCCTGAGTGATTCTTGTCTATTAGACTCATTTCAGGACATTATTGCTCAGACTTGTTTGACCTCGCCTTTTTCCCACCATTGGCTTTTGTCTTGCTTAGTTGGGGACATTTAATTTAATATTCAACAATATTATTGATCTGCCTGCATTGACACCATTATATGAGAACTGAACTGAGCTGGACGACGACATCATGGTTTACTCCAGAGTGGCTGTATATATAAATGAACTAAATTAATAACTTTTTTGCAAAAAAATGAAGCTTACTTGAGCTGGTCTGTGACGCTATTTTCTTCTGGAAACAAACTTTGTTGCATTATTCTCCTGTTATCTCTGTAAAGCTGCTTTAAAACACTCTCTGTACTGTAAAAAGCGCTGTATAAATAAAGCTGACTCGACCTTGACTGAGGGTTTTGATGATGATGAGGCTGCACAGAAAGCGTGTGTGAAGACAGGAGCTCTTAAACAGTGGACACGCACGCGGGCGAGCCGGGTCACATGACCCTCGAGACACCTCCTCACCCAGCCTCCTCAGCGTGGAGGTCAGGACAGCGTGCTGGAAGAGAGAGAGCGAGATGTGGCGTTAAAGCACACACCACTGCAGGCACTGGGGCGTCCGTCTGCCTGCCTGCATCAAATAAACATCTAATAATAATACATTAGAAAACGTGTAAATGCTTTTTACAAAACTTCAGACAAAGCTAGTTTTTGGACATGCAGCAGACAAAAAATTAGTAAAACTTGTGATTTAAGCAGCTTCCTTTGATCTAAAGTATGTGGAAACTGAACTGTGAGAGATGATGATGATGATGATGATGATGATGATGATGATGATGATGATGATGATGATGATGATGATGAAGCATCTCCTGCCTCATATTGCTGAGCTCTTAAAAACACACAGGGTTGTTTGACTTAATATTATTGTTTTATTATTTTTTTCTCATTATTATTGGACTTTATGTATATATTTTTATTTAATTATTTGTATTATTGTGTTTCTATTTAAGTGAAAATAATTTTTAAAAAAACACACGTTGCACTTTCATAATGTGCAGCTAGGCAGTTTTTTTAAATAGAGATCGATCAATATTAAAAATAACCGATTACAGATTATTTGTCCATTTATATGTCCGATAATCGGTATGCAGAACCGATATGTAGTTTTACTTCCGTTTTGTTCAAATGTTGTGATCTTCATAATCACAATAATAATAGCATTATGACATGCTTTTTTACAACAGCAGCAATATTATTATCAATAGGCAAAATAAATTGGCAAAGTCTAATGTTTTCAAATGGAGAACTTAAAATGCAAACTACAGTTTGAAACCAAAGTTTAGCTGTTGTTTATTAAGCGAAAGAGTAAAGACAACAAGTTCACTGGAATAATTATACATGGTCAAGAAAGAAACTAACAAAAACAGTGAAGACATTACATTAGGGTCCATTTCGAATGGCATTTTATGAGAATTATAAATAGAAAAAATTTAATATCGGTAAAACCGATTATCGGTCAATTTTAAGGGGATAGTTCCAAACCCATAAGACTTTTGTTCATCTTTAAAACACAAATTCAGATACATTTGAGTGCTCTATGTATGTTCACTGATCAATGTAAATAAAAGCCTAAACTGAATCCATTCATCATATAAAGCAATCGTGTCTCTTCAGAAGGCTTGGAATAAACGTCTCGATTCATACATATTACATTTTTAATCTCTTTATGAATGTTTTTGAAGTGTTTTGAAAAGCTCTATTTCTCCAATCACAACTGATTGCATTCATTTTGCCATTTGTTGATAAAGTCAGATGGTAGTTTAGCGTATGATGGGCAGAGTTGGACAAAGTACACAACTTCCTTACTTGAGTGAAAGTACAGACACTACTGGTCAAATATTACTCCGTTACAAGTAAAAGTTGTAAAGACTGATTATTACTTAAGTAAAAGTACAGAAGTACTCGTTTTTAAAAGTACTTAAGTATCAAAAGTAACAAGTAAATGTCAATGCATTGTTATATTATTGTTGCATTGTTGTATGTAATACTTACAGTACCTTATGCCTCTGAATCTATGCCTGCCCTCATATCAATATCACATTTATTTCTAGAACACAGTTCCAGTAGTGGGATTGAATGTGAGACTGAATAAGTCACTCAATAACGTCCACAATGGTTTCCGGCACCCAAATAATTCCCTATTTAAAGTTTTTTGGCTTTTAGTATGAATATGTTAGCCTTATTGTTATCTATAAGCTCCAAAACAATGACAAAATTCACATTTCAAAGACCAAACCCAACGCTGAAAATGAAAATCGGGTTGATGTCAGAAACCAACATCAGTCGAGTTCTGACGTCAACCCAACTTTCATTTACAACCAAAATGCAAACCCGTGCAACCAAAATGCAACCCCTGACTGATGTTACTACTTTCTACTCAAGGAGCTTGACAGAAATGTAGTGGAGTAAAAAGTACAATATTTGTCTTTCAAATGTAGTGAAGTTAGAGTAAAAAGTTTCCAGAAAAAATAATACTCAAGTAAAGTACAGATACTCAAGTAAAGTGTACTTTAGTACAGTACTCAGGTAAATGTAGTTTGTTACTGTCCACCTCTGATGATGGGCCACGGGTGTGTTGGGTACCTGTGTGCTGCGCTCCAGAAGCATCAGACAACAGTAGATACAGCGGATCAGAGACAGCAGGAGAGACGACTCCATCACTGACGCCTGATGAAGATGCTCCACCAGCACTGGCAGCGCCTGACAACATCACAGTAATCACAGGATAATACTTTATTCAGCAATTTCTTCTCTACTGTGGCTCAGTAAACACAGTTAAGCACTTCCTGGTTCTGCGTCAGAATGCCGGCTCATGATTGGCCGACGCTGGTCATGTGAGCACCACGACACATGCGTGTGATGCTGATGCAGGAGCTGGCCAATGGTGAGCCAGCGTTCTGACGTAGAACCCGGAAGCGCTGCAGTGTGTTTACTGAGATATTTATATATGTATATATTAATATATACTGTATATATATTGTATATATTTTTTACAGCATTTATTAACCTTTTGTTAATGTTCATGTTAGTTTACAGTGCATTAACTAATATTAGCAGATAGTTGTTTTGTTTTAGGAGTTTTCTGTATGTTGTAAGATATGTTTATGTTTATGTACAGTATATGTTTGCATGTACAGTATACGTAGGTGGCATGTGCATGTATAGGAATGTTACGTTTATTTGTGCATGCATGTGTATATGTATGTATAATAACTGCAGAAGGAGTTTGTTTTTTGTTTGCATAAGGAAAATACAGAGGATCTTTGGATTTGATTCTGTTAAGTTTATCTGTCCTCTATATATTTATCCAATAAAAATAAAAAATAAAAATTATTAGTCAATGTTGAGATTAACATTAACTAAGATTAATAAATTTGTAATTTTTTTAGTTCATGTTAACTAATGTGGTTAAAAAAAAGTTAACGAGTGAAACCTTATTGTAAAATGTTACGATTTCATTTTCATTACGAAACTTGAAATGTGATTGGACAGGTTTTCATGAAGTCTTTTCAGTGTAAGACATGGACGTTGACAAACCTTGGCACATCTCTCATGCAGTGACGGGCGTAGTGTGTTCGTGTTCGTGAGGTTTGACCCGTCTCTGACCTCTACGAGCTGACCGTCCACGACCCAATCCAACAGAACCGCCAGCAGCTTCACTGACGGCCCGGGAACAGCGGCCTGACAAACACACAAAACAACAACCCAGCTTACAAAAATATGTTCTGATGTTCTCAGTTTTGTTGTCATCATTTTTTCTTGTTTAAGCGAAGGTTACCAAAAACATTTTAACATGATACAAACATTATGGGGACATTAGGTTTTGAATATGTTAAACGTTATGAAACAAGTAGTAATTTTAAAAACATTAGATGAACATTTAATGAACGATGTATAAATAAAACAACGGGTAGAGTCACCTAAATTCTTATTAAAATCATGTTCTTTCAAGTTAAAATCAAGCTATTAAAATTGCGTTCTTCTTCTTCTGAGGTAAATTCAAGGTGTCTTCCAAACTCGATGAAAAGCAGAGGAATGATGAAGTTTGATGCTTTGATTTGTGGTAATAAGGGCGTTTACAGGTTCGTGTTCCTTCACGTGGACGATTAGCATGTGAATCACTCGTGTGCGCGTGGGTGTGGTCACATTAGAGATAATGAGCATGCGCTTGAGAAACTGTACCTCTCGTTGCTTTCATACGGATTACTTAAACAATATTTGATTTTCATATTGAAGGGGTGGTATAATGCCCTTTTCACAAGATGTAAAATAAGTCTCTGATGTCCCCAGAGTGTGTGTGTGAAGTTTTAGCTCAAAATACCCCACAGATATTTTTATATAGCATGTTAAAATTGTCACTTTTTGAGGGTGAGCAAAAACACACCGTTTTTGTGTCTGTCCCTTTAAATGCAAATGAGCTGCTGCTCCCGGCACAGGGGGCGGAGCTTCAACAGCTCATGTCCTTTTACCTCACACACACATGCACTGAAAATGTCAAAAACTTTTAGCCTTTTATGTTCAAACCAAAGTCAGACAATGACAACAATAGTCCTTAAAAAGTGATTTCTTTAAAAGCAAATATCACCCTTTGCTTTGAACTTTGAGCGTTGTAACTTTGCAGATGTTGTTTATGCTCAAACAGCAACATTACACACTAACTAAAGTTAGAAAAGTCAAATCATATTCAACCACCCCTTTAATTACTTAATTTAATAGACACTTCAAGCTTTCTAAAGACATATGTCTGTGTGGCAAGTA
Organism: Squalius cephalus; assembly: GCF_949319135.1. Taxonomy (NCBI): domain Eukaryota; kingdom Metazoa; phylum Chordata; class Actinopteri; order Cypriniformes; family Leuciscidae; genus Squalius; species Squalius cephalus. Next base: position 2,388,105 of record NC_137130.1, read on the forward strand.
TTCGCTGAGTTACAGTTCATTTTCTGTGGCGTTTCAGAATGAACTTCACACTGAGAGAGACGGCAGAACGCGCATCGTGTTTATTTTCTTTATTTTACGAAAAGCACAACATTTTGTTGTTATTGTGAGTGTACACAAATAAAAGTAGACATTTAATAGTTTTGAATAGTTATTTGAGTCTCTTTCACACTGATAAGAATAAAAGCGAGGTGGTCACGCCGGCCGATCCCTGGGGGTTAAAGGGGTCACGACATGGATTTTCCTTGAGGTTCGGGAACAAACACTATTTTTACTGGAAGAACGTTTGAATGAACATTGACAGAATGTTTCATTAATGATGTTAAAGCACCACAGGAGCTACACTTATCTTCAGTAGCCACTGCCATTACAGTTTCCCAGCATGCCAGTGACTATTCTGATTGACTGGTCCAATCACAGGTTGCTGGTGACTGCAGCTCAGCTTCATCAACACACGCTCGTTAAATCAAGCCCACGACGTGAACTGAGAACAGTGTCGTGGATGGTTTGCGTTTGACTCACCTTTCCTGCTGCTTTTGACGGAGGATTTTCTGGTTTGCAGGCTTTGGGAACAGCAGTTTCTCGGCCCCGGTGTGTCGTGAAGGACTCGTACTTTCTCTGTGAGAACCAGGATTATATTAGTGATGCACGAGCTCAAAGCTTCAGCAGAGAAGAGCAGGTTTCCAAGTTCAATTGTTCTAAATATATATTCACTACCGATCAAAAGCTTGGAATCATAATCATCATTTGAGTCTTTTCTGCTCATCAAGGCTGCATTTATTAAATCAAAAATACAATAAATTGTGAAATATTATTACAATGTAAATCAGCTGTTTTCTATGTGAATATATAGTAAAGTGTAATTTATTCCTGTGATCAAAGCTGAATTTTCAGCATCATTACTCCAGTCTTCAGTGTCACATGATCCTCCAGAAATCATTCTGATATGATGATTTGATGCTCAAGAAACATTTATGATGATTATCAATGTTGAAATTTCATACTGGTTTTGTGGAACCATGCGATACATTTTATTTTTCCGGATTCTTTGATGAATAGAAAGTTCAAAAGAACAGCATTTATTTGAAATAGAATCTTTTGTAACATTATAAATGTCTTTACTGTCACTTTTGATCAATTTAATGTGTTCAAAAATATGAATTACTCTTTAAATCTTGCTTACACTAAACTTTTGAATGGTAATGTATCATAGTTTCTACAAAAATATGAAGCAACAATTAATAATAATAAAACTGTGCTCGTCACGTACCTGCAGGTTCTCCAGCCGAGCTTGAACTTTCTGAGACTGACATTCCAACTTTCTGTTCTGCTCACTGACCTCATTAATCTGAGCAAACAAACTCTCGTTACTCATCATCACAGACAGAAACACACACGCAGCACTGTAACATCAGCACTGAGCGCTGTATACAGTATATACAGTGTGATGACGACAGACACCAGATTTATCTCACAGTTTTTTCACGTCTTCTTGCACTGGAATCTTTAAAGGGATACTTCACCAATTAGCATTAAGCTTTGTATCAGTAGAAACCCGGTAGTATTCTCGAATGACTGTGCTTCCCTCCCTCATGTCCCCCTGAGACGAGAGATTTCTGTATTGTGTGTCTGGAAAAAAAAACTCTGATGACGCAAAAAAAAACTTTTGGGATATTGTAAGTCCACAACTGCAGGAAATATATCACACTGTGCAAGTGATTTTTGGAAATTTTATTACAAAAATCTTACATATTGTAGCTTTAAACATTCAAGCGCAAGAAGACGTGAAAGAGAAAGCGCACCCACCGTGTGAGATAAATCTGGTGTCTGTTGTCATCACACTCTATGGGCCCTATTTTAAGGATCTGAAACGCAAGT
>NC_137130.1:2395000-2527500 GCF_949319135.1 Squalius cephalus
CTAAATCATTATTATGACATCAAAAGTTGATATTGTAACATACTAAGTCATATTTATGAGATGAAAAGTCATAATTATGACATGTCAAAATTATTAAAGTCAGAGAGAAAAGTTGAAATTGACAAGTCATATTTATGAAATGAAAAGTCGAAATTATGAGTCATTTATGAGATGAAAATCAAAAGTATGACTTAAAAATCATAATTAAAACAGTCAAAATTACAACTTATAAAAGTCAACGGAACGTTAAAAAAAAGTCCAGAGTAAGTCATATTTATGAGATTAATAAATCGACATTATGGCATACCAAGTCATTTACGAGATGAAAGTCAAAATTATGTCGAAGTCATAATTATAACATAAGTCAAAAATACAATTTATTATAACAAGTAATAATAAATTTATTATAAATAACGTTACAAGTCATATTTATTACAGGAAAAGTCAAAATTACGACATACTAAGTCGAAATTTTAAATACAAACAGAGTTTAAATGATATAAAAACAAATTATCACATAGAAAGTCATGATATCGACCTTTTTATCTCATAATTTCATTACTTGGACTTTTTGTCATAATTATGACTTATTATGCCATAATTATGTCATCACTGACTTAGTATGTCATAATTATGTCATCACTGACTTAGTATGTCATAATTATGATTTACCAGAGCATGATTTGCTTCTCTTGAACTGTCATCTTGTCAACACAAGTCGAGATCTGATATAAACACACAAAACATCCAACAGAATGTGAACAAACGCTTTATTCACTTGATCTCACCTGATTCCTCCTCTGCAAATATCTCTGTTTTAATAATTCGATTCTTTCATCGAGATCAGAATCAGATTCGTTACTCATGTTGTTTCAAAACAGCCGCCGCTCGTCTCCAAAACACTCACTGAGTGACCGGAAGTGAACGCGCCCCGCACAGAGTCAAAATAAAAGTCCCCAAAATAAGAGTTCCTGCAGGCGAAGCAGCGTATATTTACCTACACAAGGACCCTAAAAATGATTTAGTAAACATACAAGCTTTTTTTTCTCTGGATTATGATTTATAATCAAATCATTATTCTGAATAACAAAAAGTGAACATTGACAAACACACACACAAAACCCAGTAAATGTGTTTACAAAAATCTTGTTTATTCTCTTTTCTCCAGACAAAAACCAAAGACCTTTACATATGTAGAGCAAAAATAACTTTGTCAATGTGCAAATTATTTAAACAAGTTTTTCTTTTTCAAATAGTAGGATTATTTCCACCACTACTAATTCAAACTAATAAATATTGAAGTTTTTAATGGCTTGATCAATTCAAAGCTCTCATATCCTTCCATAGCTAGACTTTATACTCATTCTATGCTGCATATAGTGACATAATTGTTCTAGCATTAATATTCGTTCAGTGTGACCTCTGACCCAGGTTATTAGCTAGGAAAGGCAGCTTTACTTTTGCAAAGTTTGCGTGAACTCTGACATGTGACTTTGACAGTCTGTAAAAGTTTTTGTGAAAGAGACGGCCAGTTCCGGAGTCTTAAACTTGGCAGTAAACCGCCGTAATACAGCATCTCCCTCTGTGGGAAATTAAACACATGTAAAGTCAAGTCAGCTTTATTTCAGATTAAATCAAAGCAGCTTCACAGTAATAAACAGAATCAATGATGCAAACTTCAAATATGAGGCTAATTCTGCTGTAAAGCAGCTCTAAAAGACAATAGCATCACTATTCAGTTCGAGTTTTGATCTCATCTGATAGTGTCAGTGCAGTCAAATCAATAATATTAAATATGATTTATTACTGTAATATTTAGATAATTATGATATACCTGAAGAGTCAGCGGCTGTCCATGCCACTGCGTTTGCAGAAGTGTTCCCTGGTTTCAGGCGAATGGCTCTGGTGATGCAGTGGTTCACACACACCTTCTCATCCCCTTCTTGCCTCATAAATACGCGGTAGATCTTCCTCGAGGGATGGAAAAGGATCTTAATGTCTCCTTCACCTCGGGCTTTCCATTTGTTAATATCACAGTCCCAGCGGTAAAGTTTGGCCCTCTCCTTCAACAACATCTCCTCTTCGTTCTCCTCAACCGATGGTAGATCCACCTCGAAAGAAGCAATGACATAATAAACCAATGAATACATGCCGTGCTTTACAGTGAATTTAGAACATGTTAGGCACGTCAACCATCACTATCCGATTTATAATGAAAATGCGTGTTAAGAAAAACTATATTACTAGGATATTTGGCTGTTTATTAGTACTTATAAAGCACATTATTCTGCATGATCATATTCTACATCCCTTAATCTAAACTTAACAACTACCTTACTAACTATTAATAAGCTGTAATTAGGAGTTTATTGAGGCAAAAGTCACAGTTAATAGTGAGAATTGGACCCTAAACTAAAGTGTGACGATACACACTAAAACTGGAATAAAAATAAATGAATCCTAAGTAGCAATATTTAAATATTTTATTTGAGTGATACTAATAATTACACATTTAATTTAAATTACTAATAAATTAATACATTTGAATAAGAATAAAATAAACTTTGATTTAAATAAATAACTAAAACAAAAACATTTGATTAAAATTAATTATGGCTGTCAAATCGATTAATCGCGATTAATCGCATCTAACAAAAGTTTGTGGTTATATAATAGGTGTCTACACACACACACACACACACACACACACACACATATATATATATATATATATATATATATATATATATATATATATATATTACACACACACATATAATGTATATTTATATTTATATATATATATATATATATATATATATATATATATATATATATATATATATATATTAGGGCTGTCAAACGATTAATCGCGATTAATCGCATCCAAAATAAAAGTTTGTGTTTACATAATTTATGTCTGTGTACGGAGTATAATTATTTTCTATATATAAATACACACACATGCATATATATATTTAAGAAAATGTGTTATTTATATAGAAAATATTTATATATAATATAAATTATATATAATATAAATATATATACACAGTATATACATGCAAATATTTCTTAAATATATACATGCATGTGTGTGTATTTATATATAGAAAATAATTATACACCGTACACACACATATATTATGTAAAACAAACTTTTATTTTGGATGCGATTAATCGCGATTAATCGTTTGACAGCCCTAATATATGACAGACACACATATATACACAAACTTTTATATTAGATGCGATTAATTGCGATTAATCGATTTAACAGCACTAAAATAAATTAACTAATAAAATGAAACTAATTAAAATGTTGTTGTTTTTTATTAAAATTAAACACAAGCCTTGAGAGAAACCAGTCTAAACACAACAAACATTTGTATGAAAAGTGTTTGTACACAATAGAATCACATTCTGTGTAAAATGCCCTTTATAATTTCTGTACGTTACAGAGAAACAACTACACAAAAACATGGTACTTTTACAACAACTTCCTCAAGTATTATTTCAATACACTTTTACTCAGGCAAAGCTCAAAGGGAAGTGATATCTACATGTATAGGAGCTTCATCATCATCATCATCACAGTCCTCTTCCTCTCCGCCAATTTGCGTCTCTGTTGCATCTCCAGCATTTTCCCGGGGAAGATTTGCATCTATAGAAATAAACAAGACTTTATTTTTTAACATAGAAAAACAAGACTGCAAATATTGGAAGCAGCCGATGACATCAGAGCCTTAATGATGATTTAATGATGACGGTTTATATCTGTGGGGTGACATAAAGGTGTGCATTTGTGGCAGTATTTAATCCAACTGGGATTCACTGCAACCAGAACAACCTACTATGACCAGCGGATGAATCTCCTTGGATGGACAGATCAGGATACAACTTTCCTTTCAAAGATTTCACTGCCTCCTCAAAATCTTCATCTGAATAAGAAAAAGACTTTAATTAATGGCTTGAGCTAAAAACATTTAAAAATAAAATAAAAACAGAAGATATTGTGAGTTCTGTTTTCCTGATGCTGTTAATTATTAACTTTCCCAGAACACTGCAAAAAATCCGCAGTATTTCCGTCTTATTTTCCTGTACAAATATCGAAACATTCTTATATTGTTTTCTAAAACATTTGTCAAAATGAAGTGAGTTTGTGCTTAAAACATGAAAAATATCTGCCAATGGGGGCAGAAAAATAAGTTTAATGACCTCACTGGCAGATATTTGTTCTTGTTTTAAGTAAAAACTCATGCATTATAACCTTAATATTATACATTATATGCATTACAGGCCATAATTAATGCATTCAAAATTAATGCATTATACACGTTATACAAAGCTTTAAGTGCTACCAAATATTTATATTACAGTCAAGATTTGCCTAAATAGTTCAGTCTTAAAATGATAATTCCAAAGGGTCAAAAGGGAAAAAAAGTACATTTCAGCTTTTTTATTATTTTTATTAATATTTGTATGGTCTATGCATATGATCCCCCAAACAAATCACCTCAGATTTATTCTTTCCAAATACACAGTAGCTTTTCAATCATCTGGTGGAAATTCCAGTTTTTTTAGATAGCAATTTTTCTAAGCAGTTTTTTTGCAATATCATACCCTAGTTAAATCAAGTAAATATGTCCTTGAAATAACAGTTGCAGGTTGTGGGAGAGTAATAACAATAGCTATGATTGCCTTAGCAATGCAACTAAGTATGCAGAAATGATTAAGGAATCCCCTTCTTGACATAGCCTATAAAACACTTAACGTAGCTTAATGGACTAATTACAGTGATATAAAAGACCAAACTCGCAGGCAAGCAGATGGACTCAGAATAACGCGCAAAGTTTAATGCTGAACGTTTCCCAGTGATAAAGTTGGCATAAAGTTGGCTTGACGTTGGACATTCGCACATTTAGGGACCGTCTCTAAAGTGTATACTAACTTCAATAGCATTTGAATAGAACGACTTACAGTCAAAAAAACAACTGTAAAGTGTTCATGTAGTGTCAGGCATAATGCGCACCCTTTGGATTTTTGATATTTATTCAAATAAATAAAAGTTTGCTATTGAAGTTAGAAACGTGTATGCCAATGTTGTATGCAACTTTGGAGACGGTCCCTAAATGTGCGAATGTCCAATGTCAAGCCAATTTTACATTTATTAGGCTACATTTAGTCATTTATTTAGCAGACGCTTTTATCCAAAGCGATTTACAGTTAAACTAACAATAGGAGGACAACAATATGCAAGTGCTATGACTCTTCCCAGTTTTAACTAATGCAATACACGTAGGCATAGCCTAATACTATACTATAATATACTATATACATATATATATATAGAGAGAGAGAGAGAGAGAGAGAGAGAGAGAGAGAGAGAGAGAGAGAGAGAGAGAGAGAGAGAGAGAGAGAGAGAGAGAAGAAAGTGTTAGTATTGATCAAGTGTTGATTTTATGCCCCTATATCACGAAACGCTCTGCATGAAACTTTGCGCGTTACGTTCATATTCTTAGTCCATCTAGCCTATATAGTAGCCTACAGCCTACATCCCCAGTAAGGTGCGAGTTTGGTCTTTTATATCAGGGGTTCCCAAACTTTTTCATTCTAGGACCCACCTAGACAAGTATAATCAATCTCAAGACCCACTTGCACTGGTGCTACCAACTTTCTCAGTTGGTCGCACCAGCATGATTTGGTTGCACCTTTTTTTTTTTTTTGCTACATGCTATGGGATTAATCAATGCATGCTGATGGTCTTAATCTGCATACCCTAGTTTTGCACTGATGTAAAAAGACTGACAGTGACAAGCCTTCATGTTAGCAAAATATTTTAAACTTTTAACTCTTAAATTAAAACAAAAAACAAAAAAAACATGTATGTTCTTTAATTTTTGATTATAATTTTACCGTCTTCACATAGGGATGGGAAATGATAAGATTTTATCAACAATAATAATGCCACTGACGATTCTGCTTATCGATCCGAATCTTTAACGATTCTCTTATCGATTATTGATAGCACTGTGTGTGGAAAAATGTGGTCATATGCTTTTCAAAAAAAACAAAAAAACAAGGGGTAAGCTTAAGCTTAAACTGTACTTTTATGTAATTTATGTAATAAATAGAACCTTGTAAAGTGTTACTGATTAGTTATACACCGATTCAGACGTCTCCTGAGTTCACTGTTGGAAAGATCAGTTGTTTTAACCATTCATTAAAATGAATCGTTCAAAGGAGTCATTAGTTCGCGAATTGGACGTGTGCGCGTTGTGTGATTATCCCAGCAGTTAGGACATGGACATCCAAGATTTGTGTCAACACAGAAAACATTTCATCACTGGATCATTTTTTTCTTTAATTAAAGTGTTGTTTTATGTCAGCTGAATGTCTGGGACGCTTTTCAGAGAAGATAAGGCAACAACTTATTTAGCACAATTCACACCCAATGGTAATTAAGAAGAAAACAATCTCCGAATGCTCCACATGAAACTTTGGTCTTCCGACCTTTTACCACCGTGTCGATTTATTTTGATTAATATGTGCGAGGGAGAGAGAGCAAGACAGCGCCTAGTTTGGAGACGGTGAAGTCTTGTTTACTTTTTCGCCTGGCTCCGAAGAGAGAGAGAGAGCGCGCGCGACCTCTCTCTCTCTCTGCTCGTTCTTTCAGTTAAACATGCACTGCGACTCTGTCACATATGCGCAGCAGTTCATCTATTAGGCTACTCACCGATCAAATAAGACTTTGGCGGGACAAAAAATCACTTTGGCGGGCGCTAAAACTCACTTAAAAGTCGTTTGGTCATTAATCGGACTGGTTTTGTTTCACTCATCGTAACGTAAATTTAGCTGCAGGTAAGTGCCTTTGCGCGACTGTTGAGTTATATGTTCTCATTAAACATATAATTTATATTTTGTTATGTAGCTTGCTGTTATTTTATTTATTGTTTAGATTATACCAACTGTTGTATTGTATCATATGCCAAAAATGTGCAAGAGTTCATTGTGCGCATGTGTGAACAAACGGGACTTTTATTTTGACTCAAGTTGTTGAATGTAAAACTCAGTACTGAGTACTTAGTACGTGTTGCTGCTCCCTCGGGCGCTGATGTTATACCAGCGCGTTGAGATGTAAACGAACAAAATAAATAATACTAAGAAGTTTTATCTGGATTTTCTTTAATGGATGGATGACAAAAACATATTGCACATAGACATGACGGAGAGAAATGAAACCTTAACAGGTTATGGGCCCAGGCGCGCCAATGCTACAGGAGGAAGATGGCAGAGGTTAGTTTTCGACGGAGACGAAAACAACTACGAACTATGGGAAGTAAAATTTCTTGGCCATCTGAGAATAATGGGTTTAAAAGAAACAATACTGTCTACCGGGGATATAGACGAGGAAACAAATGAGGAGTGCTACGCTGAATTAATCCAGTTTCTCGATGATAAAAGCCTGTCACTGGTGATGCGGGAGGCGACTGATGACGGCAGGAAAGCTCTGCAAATACTTCGAAGTCACTACGCCAGTCAGGGTAAGCCTCGAATTATCGCCCTATACACTGAACTAACTTCGTTAAAGAAGGAATCTGACGAGACGATAACAGACTACATTATCCGAGCTGAGAAAGCGGTGACTTCCCTAAGAAACGCAAAAGAAGTAATAAGTGACGGACTGATAATAGCTATGATCCTAAAGGGCCTGCCAGATTCCTACAAACCTTTTGCTATCCATACTACACAGAGTAGTGAAGAATTGACTTTTTCCCAGTTCAAAAGCAAACTAAGAAGCTACGAAGAGACAGAAAAATTTGATGATAAACCCAAATCTGACAATGTGATGAAAGTGCACATAGCATCCGTGACCTGCTACGGATGTGGAAACCGCGGTCATATTGCGCGCGATTGCCGCCAAAAAGGCGTACCTAAGTGGTGCAGCTACCATAGAAGTTCAACACATAGTGATGAGACATGCCGCCGGAGAAAGGACGGACACAAAGATGAAGCAAAACAGGCTGCGGAAAAACAAGAGGAGCATGAGAAAGAACAAACATTTGTGTTCAAAGTAAGTCAGACATTTCTTCCAGATAATATTACGAAAAATGGACTAATGGTAGACTGTGGAGCAACATCCCACATCTTAACAGACAAGAACAATTTCACAAAATTTGACGAGAGTTTCGACCCAAAGTCACACTACATGGAGCTGGCGGATGGAGCCAGGATGAACAACGTGGCATTAAAGCGGGGCGACGCAGAGGTGTTACTGCTGGACGTGGAAGGGAAATGCGTCAGGATCACTCTAAAGAAGGCCTTGTTCATACCATCATACCCACAGAGCATCATCTCCGTTCAAGCTGCTACAACAGACGGGGCCAAGGTGATCTTCCAGGAAGGACAGAATGAACTGATAAGCAAGGATGGAGCTGTGTTCCGCATAGAAGAGCACGAGAGACTGTACTATCTGAAAACGGTAAATAACAACAAACAATGTGTTGATGCATCAGTTACAGATATGATGTCCAGGGACAAAGTCAGTCTAACTTGTGATGTTAAAACATGGCATGAGATCATGGGACATTGTAATGTTAGTGATGTGTTGAAATTACCTGAAGTGGTTGAGGGTATGAAAATCACGGGTAATACCAAATTAGACTGTAATGTTTGTACTGAGGGAAAGTTCATCAACAGCAGAAATAGGAAAACTGACACAAAAGCTGGTGAGGCCCTAGACTTGGTACATACTGACTTAGCAGGTCCCATTGAACCAACTTCTCAAGATGGATATAAGTATGCAATTTCATTCACAGATGATTTTTCAGGGGCAGTATCTGTTTACTTCCTTAAGAACAAGAGTGACACTACTCTAGCGACAGAGAAGTTCCTTGCAGACAGTGCACCATACGGTAGAGTCAAATGCATAAGATCAGACAATGGCACAGAATACACAAGCAATGCATTTCAGTCACTTTTACGAGAAAATGGTATAAGACATGATACATCATCCCCGTACTCCCCTCATCAAAATGGTACAGCTGAGAGACAATGGCGAACCATCTTTGAAATGGGAAGGTGTCTGCTAATAGAGAAGGGATTACCAAAGGTTCTGTGGCCTTATGCTGTCCAAACTGCAACTCACATCCGAAACAGATGCTATAATGACAGAATTAAGAATACTCCATACTTCATGTTGACAGGAAGAAAGCCAGACCTTTCTAAAATGTGGGTTTTTGGATCAGAATGCTATGCGTACAAACACAATCATAAGAAACTGGATCCTAGATGTGAGAAGGGAATATTTGTGGGGTATAGTAAAAATAGCCCAGCTTATCTGATATACAATCCACAGACAGAAAAGGTGTCAAAACATAGATTGGTGAAATTCATTAGGAAGAGCAGTGCTGAACAGCAGACACAAACCGATGAAGATTTCTTAGAAATACAATACAGAGACAGGACACAGGATAGTAAGAACAGTGGTGATGCCCCACAAAGTGAGGAAAGCACAGAGAACAGGGTCCTAAATGGAGACATGGAGAGTATTGATACAGACAATACAGAGGTGTCAGAACATGATGGAACTATAGAAAAAGTAGACACAGAAGACAACAAAAACAGTACAGGTCCAACAGCCACGGCTAGTCAAAAACATTACCACTCAAAAAGAGAAAAGAGAGCCCCAAAGTATTTACAAGATTATCTGACATACTCCAAAGATGACGTAACCAATGTGAGTGTTGATTATTGTTACAGGGCAGTGTGTGGGGTCCCCCAAACCTATAGAGAGGCCCTTATGTCACCTGAGGCTCCCGGATGGGAACATGCTATGAAGGAAGAGATGGACTCACTTAAAGAAAATGACACATTTGAATTGACAACTCTACCAGAGGGCAGAAAGACAGTGGGGGGAAGATGGGTATATGCCCTTAAAGAAAATGCAGAAACAGGAAAAATCTTCAAGGCTAGGTATGTTGCAAAAGGATACAACCAAACTGAAGGCATAGACTACCATGAGACATTTGCTCCTACAGCAAATCTCACCTCAGTACGGGCATTAATGCAGATAGCTGCTCAGAACAATTTCTTAGTTCATCAGATGGACGTCAAAACTGCATACTTACATGCTCCAATAGAGGAAGACATATACTTAGATCAACCAGAGGGTTTTGAAGAGACATCTGACATAGGAGACAAGTTAGTATGCAAGTTGAAAAAATCTCTGTATGGTCTAAAACAGTCTGGAAGAAACTGGTACGAACTTTTAAATGATCATTTGGAACAAAACAACTTTGAGAGAAATCAGTCTGATCACTGTGTGTATAGAAAGCAGATTGAAAATGAGACAATCATAGTGATCATCTGGGTAGATGATTTGATAATTGCAGCAAGCAGTGAGGATCAGCTCAACAGTTTTAAAGAAATAATGAAGTCCAAATTTAACATGAAGGATCTAGGGAAAATATCTTATTTTTTGGGGATTCAGTTTGAGCAAAAAGAGGGAGAAATTAAAATGAATCAGAAAAGGTACATTCTCAAAATGCTTGAAAGGTTTGGAATGTCAAACTGTAAACCAAAAGCTACCCCAAGTGAGTTAAAAGTGGAGTGTAATAGGAATGAGGAAGAAAACAACAACGAGATTGAGAACCCCAAAGAATACCGTGAACTTGTTGGAAGCTTGATCTATGCAATGACCTGTACTAGACCAGACATTAGCTGGATAGTCAGTAAACTGTCACAAACCCTTGCAAAGCCTAAAACACATGACTTAGTAGCTGCTAAACATGTCCTGAGATACCTAAAAGGTACAGCTGACTACGAGCTGTGTTTCAAGAAAACAGACAAGACTTTAAGTCTAATAGCATTCAGTGATTCTGATTGGGCATCTTCTGTAGAAGATAGGCGTAGCATTTCAGGATACTGTTTCAGCCTGACAGAACAAGGCCCTGCTATCTCATGGAAGTCTAAGAAACAGCCGACAGTGGCACTGTCGACCTGCGAAGCCGAATACATTGGTCTAGCAAACACTACTCAGGAAAGCATGTACCTAACTCAACTGCTAAATGGCATGGACAGTAGTGTTTACACTTGCACCACGATGTATGGTGATAATCAGGGGGCCATTGCACTGAGTAAAAATCCAGTGAATAGATCTAGAACTAAACACATTGATGTGAAATATCACTTTATCCGTGATGCTGTCAGTAAGGGAAGAATACATATTGTGTACTGCCCAACAGAAGACATGGTAGCAGACATTTTGACAAAATCTGTTTCAAAAATTAAAATTCTAAAGTTCAAAGGTTTTCTGTTTGGGAACTAAATATTTGTGATGACATTGTGCATGGCTTAAGATGATGAGAACAAGTGGGGGTGTTGAGTTATATGTTCTCATTAAACATATAATTTATATTTTGTTATGTAGCTTGCTGTTATTTTATTTATTGTTTAGATTATACCAACTGTTGTATTGTATCATATGCCAAAAATGTGCAAGAGTTCATTGTGCGCATGTGTGAACAAACGGGACTTTTATTTTGACTCAAGTTGTTGAATGTAAAACTCAGTACTGAGTACTTAGTACGTGTTGCTGCTCCCTCGGGCGCTGATGTTATACCAGCGCGTTGAGATGTAAACGAACAAAATAAATAATACTAAGAAGTTTTATCTGGATTTTCTTTAATGGATGGATGACAAAAACATATTGCACATAGACATGACGGAGAGAAATGAAACCTTAACAGCGACCCACATTTTCTCACTGCGTGACCCACAAGTGGGTCGCGACCCACAGTTTGAAAACCACTGTTTTATATCACTGTATTAGTCCATAAGCTACGTTAAGCGTTTTGTCCCGACGGAAGGGGAATCCTCGAGTAGGCTATGAGGTATCGAGGGAAACCGATCATAGAGAAAGCTGATGACATGTAGGCTACACAGGGAAAGTAACAATGAAGTTATTGAATGAAACATAAACACAGCTTTTGTGTCTTTATCATCTTTTCCGCATATATACTGACACAGATAATCATTTTCATTTTATGAATGAATGGCTTGCTCTAACTGTTGCTCTGTCTTCGTCAACAACAAGCGCTTTTGCACCTCCTGCTGGTGAGGTCGACTAACAGCAGATGAAGAGTATGCTCGGTAATCTACTGCTTTTCCTGCAGTTCCTTTGAATTTACTGTCGAATTTGAGCCACTGAATTTGTGGAAGCGAATTTGCAAAGCGAAATAAAATGGACCTAAAATTGCCTGTTGAATATTATAGGTTGTATTTTTTAAAAAGTTTGAATATTTTGGAAGTGAAATATGAAAGGTGAATATGGATTATTGAATTTTTAATAATGAAAATGTGTTTGAAACTAATTGAAATATTCACAGCTTAAATATTCAACCATGTTGAATTTCAGCCCATAAAAATGCAAGCCCTAAAAATACAATGCATTAAAATGCAAGCATGGTTAATGCAATGCCTATTTTTTTTTTTCAAGTAGAGCAATTCAACAGGCTTTTTGTTTCAAAAACATTTGACATTATTTTACTTCCATACAGTCTGGTATTATCATGATAAGCAATTATCTCTGTGGTTAAAACATTTAAACACAGCACGCCACAGGAAAAGTGTTCAAAAACATTGCATCCAACAACAAATATTTCTATTGATTGAATTTGAATATAAAAAATGTTGTAACTTCTCAGTAATATTTCATGTTTAAGTGTTTAACTCCATTAATTTGAATGGCATATTTAATCTAAATGTTTATATCAGAAGTAAAACATAGTTTAAATCATTATTTTATTTATTTAAACTGGTATTTACGTCAGTTTCACTAAACGGCCCAACGCACTCGCTGGCGCGTACATTTAAGAAGGGATGGATTTTTGCTTCAAGTGATAGGCTTGGTGAGTGAAAGTATATTTGTATTATCTTTCTGTATATGTTTAATTTTCTTTAGATTTTCTGTCTAAAAGTGACCAAAAAGACACTTAACTCCAGCTCACCATCGGTGTCGCCAAACTACTCCGTCTCCAAAACGTTCGTACGCATGGGTCAGAGTTTGCGTGCAGGTGCGCAAATTTTCCCAAGTTTGTTTTTATAAATCACAACTTATGTGTCGGAAGTGGCGTACCCCTCTTTCAGGGCCTGTTTTGTGCGTACGCAACGGTTATAAATGAGGGCCCTGGGGTCCGTTCTTCGTACGTCGCTAACTCAGTTAGCTGGATTTGATTGTTGGCGATTTGGCATGATCTTGGATTGTTTGGTTCTTCGACGCTCATCCTGGACTTGCTGTCATAGTAACAGGTGCGCAAACTTAAACCTGCTCGGGAGCAGGTTTATTTCATGTTAACAGGATTAGACCGCGGCTTCATAAGCGGAGCTGATACGGGAAGTCCAGCGCAGCGCGATAGTGCACTTTCTGAGATATATATTTTTTTCTCGTGATTCGTGAGATTGTCGTTTTTTGTGGCTTTTATGTTTAAAAAACAGTTTTAGTTTTGTTATTTTTTTTGGCATTTCCAAGCCACTTAAGACCCAATGTTGTAAAGCAGTTTTTTTTTTTTTTTTAGGCTATCATCATTTTTTATGAAGATCATACAATCATGACCATGCCGATTACAGATATGTCACTCAGGCTTCACTAACGTTATTGGTACCATAGACTGACTATAGGCTACCATAGACTGCCATCAAGGCCTCAGTGAAGGGGATTATGTGAACAGAAAAGGGGATTCACAATGTAAATGTGCAGCCCAGTTACTATTGTGATTCTTAATATTCCAGATTAGTAATATTATATCAAATAAAAAAAGGCAGTTGACTAAAATCTTCCATATCACAAATGTGAAAGCAAAATGGCCAGGATCTGTGCATGACTTAAAGGGGGGGGTACAATGGTGTTTCATGTATTCAGAGTTGTTTACAGTGTTAAAGAGATAGATTCTCATGCTAAACATGGGCAAAGTTTTAAAAAAAATATTTTGGACGAATAACGGAGAATTTCTATGCTGAAAATCTTACTTCCGGGTTGGTACAAGTTTCGACTGGGTTTTTTTAGATCGTGGCTCTAATGACGTAGATCAGAGTGGAACTCCTTATATGAGCATTTCTCTCGGAAAAGCTCACCCGCGAGCACGTCGACTAGAGGAGAGCGAGACCGCGCACATCAACGCGCTTCAACAGGAAATCATCGGCAGCGCTGCATAGGATTTGTTCAAGAATGTCTCCAAAAAAGTGTGTTTTTGGATGTAAGGGGAAAGCTTACCGTGTCCAGTTTTCCAAAGAACCCAGTGTTACAGGAACAGTGGATGCAGTTTGTTTTTCCGGGGCAGCAACGGAGTGCGGTTGTGTGTTCTGATCGTTTCAGTGACGAATGTTTTATTAACAAGGCTCAGGTCGACGCTGGATTTGCAAATCGTTTGCTATTAAAACGTGGAGCGGTCCCAGTGATAAAAGACCCCATTCATGTAAGTACAACTGGATCAGATTTCTGTCTTTTGCTGGAAATCAAGCACTACCGCTTGACTCTATAGCTCCGCCTCCAGGACCTCGGCTTTTTCCGGAGAGAATCGGAAAGCTGTATTTTTCTTTTCTAAATATAATAAAACTAAACACTTTTTTGAGATATTAAGGATGCACTACTACTCTATAGGTACTCAAGATTAACATGAGATTAGGTGAAACTGTGCATGTTATGTACCCTTTAATTATTATTTAATTCCTTTAATTAGAATTTTCAGAGATTCACATTTATGCATATTATTTGAAAGTGGTAAGAAAAGTTCCACAATTAAATATCAAGCTCACTGTATTACATACACTTATGCTGATCCTAACAGAACTGCATTTTTTCATAGGTGATTATGACATGTTCCTGCAGACAGGTGTTTTATGACCCCATTCCCTGACCCAAACCAGTTACAATGCAGCTCTAGCCAGAACAAGGGCACACAATGAAATGAACTTTGGCTAACTAAAGGGAAGATTTCAGTGTCTGAAAAGTCTGAGGGTTGCACACCTGACAGGGCCTGTGACATTGTTGCATGTGTCATATTACACAACATTGCCCAAAAAACAAAAAACACTTTTCATTAAATGTTTAATAAAAGACAAATATGCTTAGTTCCTTGAGCTTTATTTCAGTTATTCTTTGTAAAGAAAAGCCAGTGATCAAATGCCTGCAACAACAGATATTAGACACATGCCTCATGCAACAAATAAAAAGGTAAAGTTGTCTATCCACTGCCCACCTGTAGGCCTATGTCTCCTCTGTCTGTGCAGACTCTTCTGTAGGCCTTTCTGTAGATGTGGAATTCTGCAACTTATATTGCAGCCATAAAGCATACAAGTATAAATGAAGTAAAGTTATTTATGCACTTGCAGGTAGGCTAGTTCCTCCATATGACAGTTATCTGAGAGGGTTTATTCACTGTCCAGTGCAATGGAAACAAATGGACATTACAAAGTCTTATTCTTTCTTTCCTTTGGAAAGTTAGAAAATGTCCACTTACTGCACATATTTCAGCCACATATTTCTTTTTTGGGAACAGATACAAGTGTTGGTGTACAGTATGTAAAAGTGCACAAAAGAGGAAAACACAGTGTCATTACAATGAACTACACTGGGGAAAAATGTGATCAATAACTCATGACAAAATATTTTTACATTAACATAAGTTTATCAGTTTTCACTTTCACAAGTCAAAGCAATTCATCATTACTCAAGATTTAACAGTTGAAATGACTATACGGCCTTAATTTAATGCAGCAAAAATTATTTTACAGTGTAGGCTACTAAGATCTTTTCTATTTTTTTCTCAGCCTTTTTCTTGGTTGCTTTTATAAACAGAACACCATTTATTTAGCAGTGCCTTTTATAAAAGAGACTATAATATAAAAAAAAATACCATTATGTAGAATATTTTTGTACTTCACTTTTATTTGTTCCCATGTTCTAGTGTGGTGACTCTGACATTACAATGCACAAAGTAATTATGCAATTATTAAAATAAAAAAATATAGGCTAATAAGTGATAAAAACATCTAACATGGCCATTTCTAACGGATTTAAATTGTCTGCTACTTTTTGCCATCCCTCTCTCCTGGCTTTTGCAGACTTTGAGGTGTTCCCTGGCGTTTTGATTAAACATTAAAATCCCGAATAAACTTCGACTATTAGTTCTTGCTCTGCTGAGGAGAAAAACTGAGCGCGCTCTTTGGCCACACTGAGCAGCCAATAGCAGCGTTGCTGATCAATGTTTCTACTATCGATACATATCCCCTTTTAACCAGCGCATGAACGCGCAATTATCTCAGATAACTCAATCCAGCGATACTAATCATATCCGGCAAGTGTGTTCGAAGAACCGAGTTAGCCAGATCATGATTCGCACGATGATATCATCTTAGATGTGTCATTTGATCTCGGATGTAATAAGCAACGTACGAAGAACGGGCCCCTGGTCTTTTCACGATCAGATGGCTATCCGATCTGAGAAAACGCATGAAGTGGCCAGGTGTAAACAGCCCCAGAATGTCTGTATTTGTTTTGGTCTGTTTGATCCCGCCAGTTGCCAATTTACCCAATCGCTACTGTTATTACTCTCCCACAACCTGCAACTGTTATTTCAAGGACATATTTACTTGATTTAACTAGGGTATAATATTGCAAAAAAAAAAGTTATTCTATAGAATAACTGTAGAAATGTTTTTCAGAGAAACAAGTATTTGAACTTAGCATGTTTCCTAAATATCTGCAAACACATTATGGTATTTTTATGCTTTGATATAGTCAAATTTTCTTTTGTCAAATCAACTTAGATAATTAATGTGGTTCAGATAACAAACTATTTTGAGTTTATCAAACCAATCTCCTTCATTGTATAACTCAAATATTTAATTTCAATG
The DNA here is from genome assembly GCF_949319135.1 of Squalius cephalus. Lineage (NCBI taxonomy): Eukaryota > Metazoa > Chordata > Actinopteri > Cypriniformes > Leuciscidae > Squalius > Squalius cephalus. The sequence continues at coordinate 2,411,915 of NC_137130.1, forward strand.
AACTCAAAATTTGAAGGCAACCAAGTTACTTACTTTTTTAAGTTAAACCACCAATAATTTTTTACAGTGTGGAAGCAGCCACCAAAAATAAGTAAGAAACAAGTTCTTAATTCAGCAAATATGAAGGATTACAGACGCTCACCTGTTTCTGGAGCACTGGATGCAGAGGCCACTGCTTCTTCAAAGATTTCCCTGAAGGCATCGGCCGACTCCTGCAGTCTAAACCGCACCGCTATCGTCTGATCCACGCCTCCTCCGTCAGCGAAGTCCAAGGCGTTCCACGTCCACGCCTTCTCGCTCGCTTTCATTGGCTTGAGCTTCATATTTGGAGTAATCCAGTGGTTTGCACATAATTTCAGAACCTGCTCTCTCCTCATCACGAGTCTGGCACGTCTGGGTTTATTATTTTGAAGTATTTTAAGTACGCCTACGCCTCTTTCCTTCCACTCGATCAGTTCTTTGTCGTAAAGGTATAATTTGGCTCTGTGACTGAAAACCACTTGCTCATTTTCCTCTCCAGTCGAGATCTCAATCAGATCAGGTAGTGGTACAACTGGCTCAAATGTTTCTTCTTCATCCGTGCCACTCTGATTCAGAACAGATGAGGATTTAGAGGGACCATGCTGAAAACTGAAGTTAAATGCTGGAACTGACTCCCCAAAATGGAAAATATCCTTCTGGCCAAACTGAACCGATCCACACAAGCCGCTGCCAGTTGAAAGCGGATTCCCATCAGGACTAGAAGTAGATGTGGCTTCATTTGTCACCAGGCTGATATCACAGTTCCTCTGCTCATCTTTTTTACCAAACGCTGGAGTTGCAGACAGTTTCACAGATCCTCCAATAGGAGACAAAACTGAGGAGGAAAACAAATGACGTGTTTACTACATACACAGAATCTTTAAATGTAGGATTTCTCATTTTGTACACTTAAATCTGTTAAAGTCCCCCAGTTGTCAATCATTTTATCCCTTAAAACTCATCTTTGATCACCAAAATGTCATATTTAATGTCAATATTTAACTTCATGCCTTAAAATAGCTTGAATGTAACTCAACACCCTTGCCTCATTTAGTATGCGGGTTCTATGAATATGCAAATGAGCCCCGCCTCCACTCACTCACTCAGCTCAGAGATCCGCTGGTTGACGATCACACGTTGATCTGATTGGTTACAAGGTAGTTTGTGACGTCAGAAACACCAGCGATTTCAAAGCGTGTTTTTGAGACTGTCTTTGGATCACTGCAGTTTTAAGGAGAAAATACTCAGCAATGCTGTCGACTTATGAATTTACACATGCTTTATAAACACATAGACATATAAACAACATATAAACAGTTTGAAATCGCTGGCGTTTCTGACGTCACAAACTACCTTGTAACCAATCAGATCAACGTGTGATCTTCAACCAGTGGATCTCTGAGCTGAGTGAGTGAGTGGAGGCGGGGCTCATTTGCATATTTATAGAACCAAGTATACTAGATGAGTAAAGGGTGTCGAGTTACATGCAAGATATTTTAAGACATGATGTTTTTTTTTCCAAGGAAAAAACTTTAAATATGTCATTTGGTTTTTTAAAGTTTTAAAGGGGTCATATAATGGTACATGCACTTTTACAAGTTGATTGTACTGAAATGTGTGTTGGCAGTGCCTGTACACAACCATCATAAAATTATAAAAATCCATCCAGTGTTTTTTTTAAATCTTCTTATGCGTTTTCCCGTCTCAAATCAAGCCGTTCGATTTTGTGACGTCACAAAATCGACGCCCCTCCCACGATTGTTGATTGACGGCAGCGTTTCAACACAGACCCGCCCTCGTGAGCGAGCTGTCAATCATAGTCCGCTCGGACCGGCGCGGTCATTGTTGATACGTTGGAGCACTGTCTATGAGCAGAATGGCTCTAAGTGATTGTGGTGTTCTGTTCTTGGGTGTAATAACGAACACAGCATCATTTTGATGTTCCTAAATCCGAACCGCTGAAGACGCAGTTGCTGAGTTTGTTTTCGAAGGGAATATTCCCCACGATCAACGTCAATGCTTTCATGCGAATCATTTCACACACCAGACTGCTTTACAAACGAGAGTCAGTAAAGCTGGTTTTGCTAAGAAGCTGCTCCTGAAAAAAGGATCGGTACCAACTATTCGTGTTCCTGCTGCACCTCCAGAAGAAGAAGTGAGTGAGTAACGTTTTATTAACCTTTATATTAATCTTTATATTAATCTTTGCAAATCGCTAGCACGCTTCACGATGAATGCGGCTGTTTACACTCAGGGTACATTACGGCATGTTTTCTATGTACAACGTTCTCAATATAATTCATAATCCCACGTTTATAATGAACACCGCGTTATGGTTATTGTGTTATTGTGTTACGGTGTCCGCACAGAACAGAGGGGCGGGGTGAGCAAAGCTCATTATCATTTAAAGACACATGCACTCAAACGGCGTGCTGAAAACAGAGCTGTTTTTGACCAGGTAAAATGAGTGTTTTCTTACAATACTAATGAGAATTTTTAATTAAAGTATATTACAAACTTTTCATTTAGACCCTAAAGAATCATATTAGCTTGTACAAAAATGGCATTATATGACCCCTTTAAGGGATAAAATTATTGACTATTAATTATTGACAATTAAAAGGTTTATGCATGAAATTGTGAGTTATTCTGAATTTAAATTGAAAGAATGTGAGGAATGTGCTTAAATTACTAAATTACCATTTACTGATCAAATCTAGCAATTTAAAGGTAAATAAAAAAATAACAAAAAATCTCCAAAGAGAGAGAGTTGTTTCCCCTCCTCCTCAGACTCAAGGCTCGGGCTGCCAGATTGAGGACACACAACAGGAACAAGGGAAATTGACAACGGAAAGCGACGAGCCTTGCACTGTAAGTTGATGTATACGTTTGCAACGTTTGAGGCGTTTTAGGTCAGGTAGAATCTTTGATCTCTGACACAGTTCATTTGCTTTCAAAGTATACTAAATGTGTGCGTTCCGTGTCGGAATGTCTGTATTTGTTTTGGTCTGTTTGATCCCGCCAGTTGCCAATTTACCCAATCGCTACTGTTATTACTCTCCCACAACCTGCAACTGTTATTTCAAGGACATATTTGCTTGATTTAACTAGGGTATAATATTGCAAAAAAAGTTATTCTATAGAATAACTGTAGAAGTGTTTTTCAGAGAAATAAGTATTTGAACGTAGCATGTTTCCTAAATATCTGCAAACACATTATGGTATTTTTATGCTTTTGTCAAATCAACTTAGATAATTAATGTGGTTCAGATAACATACTATTTTGAGTTTCTATTTATTAAACCAACCTCCTTCATTATATTAACTCAATTTCAATGAACTAAAAATTTGAAGGCAACCAAGTTACTTACTTTTTTAAGTTAAACCACCAATAATTTTGGTGTGGAAGCAGCCACCCAAAAATAAGTAAGAAACAAGTTCTTAATTCAGCAAATATGAAGGATTACAGACGCTCACCTGTTTCTGGAGCACTGGATGCAGAGGCCACTGCTTCTTCAAAGATTTCCCTGAAGGCATCGGCCGACTCCTGCAGTCTAAACCGCACCGCTATCGTCTGATCCACGCCTCCTCCGTCAGCGAAGTCCAAGGCGTTCCACGTCCACGCCTTCTCGCTCGCTTTCATTGGCTTGAGCTTCATATTTGGAGTAATCCAGTGGTTTGCACATAATTTCAGAACCTGCTCTCTCCTCATCACGAGTCTGGCACGTCTGGGTTTATTATTTTGAAGTATTTTAAGTACGCCTACGCCTCTTTCCTTCCACTCGATCAGTTCTTTGTCGTAAAGGTATAATTTGGCTCTGTGACTGAAAACCACTTGCTCATTTTCCTCTCCAGTCGAGATCTCAATCAGATCAGGTAGTGGTACAACTGGCTCAAATGTTTCTTCTTCATCCGTGCCACTCTGATTCAGAACAGATGAGGATTTAGAGGGACCATGCTGAAAACTGAAGTTAAATGCTGGAACTGACTCCCCAAAATGGAAAATATCCTTCTGGCCAAACTGAACCGATCCACACAAGCCGCTGCCAGTTGAAAGCGGATTCCCATCAGGACTAGAAGTAGATGTGGCTTCATTTGTCACCAGGCTGATATCACAGTTCCTCTGCTCATCTTTTTTACCAAACGCTGGAGTTGCAGACAGTTTCACAGATCCTCCAATAGGAGACAAAACTGAGGAGGAAAACAAATGACGTGTTTACTACATACACAGAATCTTTAAATGTAGGATTTCTCATTTTGTACACTTAAATCTGTTAAAGTCCCCCAGTTGTCAATCATTTTATCCCTTAAAACTCATCTTTGATCACCAAAATGTCATATTTAATGTCAATATTTAACTTCATGCCTTAAAATATCTTGAATGTAACTCGACACCCTTTCCTCATTTAGTATGCGTGGTTCTATGAATATGCAAATGAGCCCCGCCTCCACTCACTCACTCAGCTCAGAGATCCACTGGTTGACGATCACACGTTGATCTGATTGGTTACAAGGTAGTTTGTGACGTCAGAAACACCAGCGATTTCAAAGCGTGTTTTTGAGACTGTCTTTGGTTCACTGCAGTTTTAAGGAGAAAATACTCAGCAATGGTGTCGACTTATGAATTTACACATGGTTTATAAACACATAGACATATAAAACAACATATAAACAATTTGAAATCGCTGGAGTTTCTGACGTCAATCGTCAACCAGTGGATCTCTGAGCTGAGTGAGTGAGTGGAGGCGGGGCTCATTTGCATATTCATAGAACCGCATATACTAAATGAGGCAAGGGTGTCGAGTTACATTCAAGATATTTTAAGGCATGACGTTTTTTTTTCGAGGGAAATAAACTTTTAAATATGTCATTTTGGTGATCAAAGATGAGTTTTAAGAGATACAATGATTGAGTACAGGAGGACTTTAACTGTCACTGTCCCACACAAACTATATATCATAGAAAAGACTCGAGTTTCCATATTTCGTGACGTGAAATAGCAAAAATTGCTTATCTTATTTTGATGAGTTGAAGTAATGTAAAATCATATGTTGTCATTGATCATATCGCAGTTTTTACAGTGTAACAGACATATGGAAAGAACTCGAAAATGGAGAATCTATCAGTTTTTCTTTATATTTAATGATGTCTTCCAACCTTTTACAGACTTGATCTTGATCTCGATCTCTGTCGTTTTGGTGACATCCATCAAACGCTCTTGCATTTTAGAAACCAGCTTCCTCACGTTGTGAAAAAAAGCATCTGGACGTTCAGAAATGCTGGAAAGATCTTCAAATCCTTCAGACGCGGATTCTTCACAGTCAGACGGGTAATTCTACAGATATATCACAAATAATGCAGAAAGAACAAAATACAAAAACGTACATTAATTCTTTAGAAACTTTGTCAATAACCTAAATTAAAAATATATATATCGAAAAGTAAATATAATCTAGTGCTTTCCTCATCAAACATTGAGGAAGTGTTGTTGTTTTATAAACTTAGTGTTTTATTAAAGTGAAAATCCAGTTTTTAATGTTGTTTATGTGTCTATGTGGTGTTTTTAATATGCTTTAAGACAAACCATGTGTAAATTCATAAGTCGACAGCATTGCTGAGTATTTCCTCCTTAAAACTGCAGTGAACCAAAGACAGTCTCAAAAACACGCTTTGAAATCGCTGGTGTTTCTGACGTCACAAACTACCTTATAACCAATCAGATCAACGTGTGATCGTCAACCAGTGGATCTCTGAGCTGAGTGAGTGAGTGGAGGACGGGGCTCATTTGCATATTCATAGAACCGCGCATACTAAATGAGGCAAGCGTCTAGAGTTACATTAAGGCATAAAGAAAAAATGTTATAATATGTAATTTCGGTGATGAAAGATGAGTTTTAAGGGATACGATCATTGACTCCAGGGGGACTTTAACGTCAGACTCTTGATCAGAATACGAGTTTGTTTTCGGAGGATCTTCACAAACCTGCAGGAAATGAATGTGATCTTCAGTGGTCATAAACTGATCAAGCTCAGACACCGTCCTCTTCATGCCAGCTATCTTCTGTTGGACTTTCTCCTGAAGTCCTTCAACGTGACTGAGTTCAGCTCTCTGCTGATCTGAGATCAGTTCCTTCACACGACAGCATGTTTTCTGAACGCAGGACACGACCTCGCTGAAGACCCGCTCGCTCTCTGTGACTGCGGTCTGTGCTGAACGCTGTTCCAGGAAGAACAACCACAAACTAAATATATTTTACATATACTGGAATCACTATGATATCACAACTTGTAATAATTGCTTTAACAAGCTCATTATTTCTGCCTAAATGAATACTTGATTAATAGCTAACTGCATGATTTGTATTTTCTTAGAACTTTACATTTCTGAAATAACATTCCGGCAAGGTTATGAAATCATAAGTTATGAACAAACGTTCTTCCAGTAACATAATATTCATATAAATGTATCTCTTTAATAATGTTCTAAAATAGTTAGCATGAAAACATTATACATCATTGATGGAATGTTTTAGTTAGATGTTTGTCTAATGTTTTTAAATGGAACTACTGGTTTCAGAATGTTTAGAGAACATTCAAAAGTAACATTAAATAGAATGTTCCCACATTATGTGAAAAAAAATATATATAAAATATATTTTATAAATTTAATGTTCCCTTAACCATGCAAAAACATTTTAAAACATTTTAAAAACTGAATGTTTAGATCCTTTAGAAAACATTCAGAAATAACATTTCCATAACTTAATGGGAAAGTTAACAAAATCAAACAAAAATATGCTTGTTAGCTGGGTATTTGCTTCTCAGATGTTTCTCCTGAAAAGAAAAATCCAAGATCTGTCTCTAGAGTTTCAGAAGACGTCTCAACAATTTCTCAAACTGTGCTCAGATTTGCCAACATCTCTCATCAAACATCTCTCATCAAACATCTCTCATCAAACATCTTTCATCAAACTCTGCAAAGAACAAATGATATGAGCTGCTTTCCACATTAATATCCACAAATATATACTCTTACTCAGATGTACTTCTCCTAAGGAATTTAAGGAGAAACATATGAGGCAAAGTGGATACATGAATCATTATAGGACTGATAACATGAGATCTGTGATCAATACTCAATAAAGCCGATCAATACTCACTCGGATCGACTCCTCAGCCTGCGTTAGCTCTTTAAAATCCTTCTCTCTGTCTTGGATGTTCTGCAGAAACTTCACACGCGTTTCCATTAACTTCCTCTGGCGACAGAAAATAGTTATATACTTTAGTTTTTAACTGCAGATAAAACCTGTAAATGCGCATTACGTTAACTTTTAGATACCAGGATTAAGATATTGGTAACACTTTACAATAAGGTTGCATTAGTTAACAACTTTAGCTAACTAAGAATGAACAATACTTCTACTTAATGTTAATTTCAACATTTACTAAATACATTATTAAAATCAAAAGTTGAATTTGTTAGTAAAAGTCGCCCTGTGGTGAAAATCCAGCTTTTAATGTTGTTTATATGTGGTGTTTTTAATATGCTTTAAGACAAATCATGTGTAAATTCATAAGTCGACAGCATTGCTGAGTATTTTCTCCTTAAAACTGCAGTGAACCAAAGACAGTCTCAAAAACACGCTTTGAAATCGCTGGTGTTTCTGACGTCACAAACTACATTGTAACCAATCAGATCAACGTGTGATCGTCAACCAGTGGATCTCTGAGCTGAGTGAGTGAGTGGAGGCGGGGCTCATTTGCATATTCATAGAACCATGTATAGTAAATAAGGTGTAGAGTTACATTCAAGCTATTCAAGAATTTTTTTCAAGGAAAAAACTTTTAAATATGTAATTTTGATTCAAATTTTGAATTTTGATCAAAGATGAGTTTTAAGGGATAAAATTATTGACTACGGGGGACTTTATTAGTTAATGCATGTGAACTAACATGAACAAACAACAAACTAACATTAACAACGATTAATAAATACTGTAACAAATGTATTGCTCATTGTTAGTTCATTAATATTAACAAATGAGAGCTTATTGTAAAGTGTCACCAGTAAAAGCCACAATAATCTGGAAGGACCTCTACCTGTCTGTCTGCTCTTTCATCAGATGCTGAGATGGTGTCGTGACTCTTGTGTTCATGTATTGCACACAGCAGACACACACACTGCTGATCAGTACGACAGAAAACATCGATGAGTTTCCCGTGCTGAGAGCAGGTTTTGCGGTGGAGATCCGTGGCTGAATCCGTCAGCTGGTGTTTCCTCCACCCGTGGAGCTCGTTGTGTTTCTCCAGGTGAGACTCGCAGTAAGAGGCGAGACAGGTGAGGCAGGATCTGATGGCTTTGCTCGTCCTCGAGGTGCAGGAGTCACAGCTCACATCTTCATCAACCTCAGCCTGTGTTCTTCTCATCTTCATCAGCTTCTCGGAAAGTTCCTTCACGTGGAGCCAGTCAATGAGAGCAGGTCTGTGGTTAAAAGTGTGTTTGCATTGAGGGCATCTGCACACATCCCGATCCCACACACCTGTAATGCAGTTCGTGCAGAAACTGTGTCCACAGGGAATAATCGCTGGATTTCTGAAGAGATCCATACAAATGGAGCATCTGAGAGATTCCCGATCGAGTGAAACTTCATCTGCCATTTTGCTGCATTAAAAAGAAACCACGAACGCTTCAGTTTCGTTTGTTTGGAAACGATGACTCAACAGGCAATTCCAGAAGGAAGGAATATTTTTTATTAGGCTACTTAAATTTACGTCTTTCTTAAATTTTTATGCAACCATCTCTATCTCTGTTGTACAGTCAGAAAACGTTTTTGCAGGCGAATATCCGACGAATATCGATCGCGAAACTAAGTTTTGAAGGCGTTTTGCTGTGCCGCTCTCAGGAAGTCTTCCTTTTAGATTAATTTGCACTAGGCCTATAGTCCGATATGCATCGGAAGTAAACGGTTTATGCAATGTCTGACACATTATCATCAGTAAAGAGATATCACGACTTGTAGTATTGTAAACATGAGGAAACCGAGGTCAGTAGGCTATTACATATACGTGCAGTGTGTATAATTTTCATCTGTTGCTGTATTTTAGAGTGCTGCTAGTATCGTGTGTTTCCAGTAGATGGACTCATTGTCTTGCAGCTGCACTCCTTTCAGAGAACAGCAACAATTGTTGTCCTTCACAAGTTCGCCAACGCACTGAATCGTTCTTTGATTAAAGTCCACCACTGTAGTCAATAATTGTATCCTCTAAAATTAATCTTTGATCACCAAAATTACATATTTAAATGTTTTTTCCTTGAAAAAAAGTATGCATGCCTTAAAATAGATTGAATGTAGGCTAGTTTTATAGGCGGTTCTATGAATATGCAAATTAGCCCCGCCTCCACTCACTCACAGCAGACCCACTCGAGGACGATCACACATTGACCTGATTGGTTACAAGATAGTTTGTGACGTCAGAAACACCTGCGATTTCAATTTTGTGTCAAGGCAAGGCTTGTTGGACTTTAACCGGCGCTGCACAGACCGATTGGAGGATGGAATCAAAAAACAGCGAGAGCGATTAGAGATGTATGCTTTTCAATCACTCTCGTGGTACTTTGATGTCATAAACTAAGCCTAATGTCTTTGGTTCACTGCAGTTTTAAGGAGAAAATACTCAGCAATGGTGTCGACTTATGAATTTACACATGGTTTGTCTTAAAGCATATTAAAAACACCACATAGACATATAAACAACATTAAAAGCCGGATTTTCACCACAGGGGAACTTTAAATTAGTTTAAAGTTACTGCTAATGTTATAACCTTGACAAAATCATTAAAAAGACTCAAGCTTCAGTATTTGGCCTGTATTTTATTCTGAGAAACATAGTGACAGTTATGTCTTAATTTGTGTCATGAGTAATGAAAATAAACTCATGTTGATGTACCTTTAATATGAATTCAGCAGCAGTCAGCAGCATCCACCGAGGAAAATCTCCTGTATGGTCATCATAAAAATGCTTGACAAAACAACATCCCTCTTGGTTTTTACCCAAAATGTGCCGATGTAATCATTATGAGAGCTGGATACTCTTGACTGTTTTCAATTCATCCTGGCAGCCTGAGGGCGCTCTATGCACGTTTAGTCCACAAATGGCACTCGTGATGAACATGCATATCATGTGACATTCCAGGAAGTGCCTTACATAAAGCCAGAGATCTTAGTCGATTAATTAAATGATAAGCTTTTTCTTCACAAAAGCGGTTTATTCAGTGCAGTGAAGACTCTTCGCATTGACATTCATTTAAAAAAAAAAAAGGCCTCTGGTCTCCTTTCCTGCGATATGACACAGTCGCAGCGTTAGCATTAGCTGTTACGTTTTTTTGGCTAAATGCTGCAGGCTTGTCTTCTATTGACTTGGATAAGATCGCTATAACATGCGGATAGAGGCTTTTTGGAGGCAATAAATATACGATTGCGACGATGTATATGTGTTCTTCATGCCATGTCGGGTATTTTTATAACAATAGTATTTATTTATTTAATGCAATGCTAATCGACATAGCTTTTATCAATGTCCTGAATATTATAAAATAATATATATTATAATAATTTTCTGATCTGAAACCACATCAGATTAGGTGATTTAAAACACTCGACTAACGTTAAAAAGTAGGTTTGGAGCAAAAACATGGTTTTAATCTCATAAATTGTCATGTATTGATGTTGTGCTAAGCTAACATGCTAGCTAGCCCAAGATGCACCTGCCACCTATAGCTGAGCAAATATGTTATTTTTATGAATAATTTTAAATAGTAAAGCTCACTGAAATGTTTCTTTTTTTTCAAAGAAGTGCATTTGATACAGTTTCAAAGAAGGTGAAGTGAGAAGTTTGATCAAAGAAATGAGGGATTAAAACTGTGAATAGAAAGTCGTAATAAGAGCCAACCAGGCCGGAGCGTTGTAACTTTGCAGATGTTGTTTATGCTCAAACAGCAACATTACACACTAACTAAAGCTAGAAAAGTGAAATCATAATCAACCAGCCCTTTAAATATCTTGAGAACCTACTGAGTTGTTTTGTATTTTTGGAATTCAATAAGCAAACAACCACAATAAATCCTTCATACCAAAGCGACTGATCATAACCTGCAAAACAGGACCGAGGAAAACAAGCAGACATGAGTTCCTCCTTATACAAACCTGAGTGTGCATTAACAGGACCTACAAAGTCAATCTGAATGTTGTCTAAGAGTTAAAAACAAAAGTTTGAAGTTTATATATAATAAACCTTATAGAGGCAGTGGAGTGAATGAGTTAATGTTTCAAATTGTTATAAAACACAAATGAATCATTTGCTTTTTGCATACCTGTCAGGATTACAAGGCAAGTTACACTGATGATATACTGATGAAATGCAAAGCTTGAACTCACTGTAAGTCACTCTGGATAAAATGAACAAATACAAACCAGTATTAAATCCTGAGCACATCGGGCTGCAATTCCTGCCTTCTGTTAGATTGCAGGTCTCCACTATGTCTAATTTCTCTCCATGCATGTTTGTATAAAAGAAATTGAAACCCCTCGACTACACATTTATGTGATTTCCAGTTTTGACGGCACAATGATTTAGGTTATAGTAAAATATAACATAACGTTTATGGCAGGGCAAAAGAGCCCGATTGCTGCAACTTCCATTTTTATTGGGAGATATTTTGCATCAGTTTCCCAGGAAGTGACGATTTTGTTCTCTTGAACACATGAGATGGAAACACTGCTTCATTTGCACATGTTAAATAGTGCAACTTTTGATGGAAACACAGCTAACGTAACTCAAAAAGGGGGGATCGCTCAAGTGAAACTATCAGTCTCTTCCCAATCTACAGTGAGGAAAATAAGTATTTGAACACCCTGCTATTTTGCAAGTTCTCCCACTTGGAAATCATGGAGGGGTCTGAAATTGTCATCGTAGGTGCATGTCCACTGTGAGAGACATAATCTAAAAAAAAAAATCCAGAAATCACAATATATGATTTTTTAACTATTTATTTGTATGATACAGCTGCAAATAAGTATTTGAACACCTGTCTATCAGCTAGAATTCTGACCCTCAAAGACCTGTTAGTCTGCCTTTAAAATGTCCACCTCCACTCCATTTATTATCCTAAATTAGATGCACCTGTTTGAGGTCGTTAGCTGCATAAAGACACCTGTCCACCCCATACAATCAGTAAGAATCCAACTACTAACATGGCCAAGACCAAAGAGCTGTCCAAAGACACTAGAGACAAAATTGTACACCTCCACAAGGCTGGAAAGGGCTACGGGGAAATTGCCAAGCAGCTTGGTGAAAAAAGGTCCACTGTTGGAGCAATCATTAGAAAATGGAAGAAGCTAAACATGACTGTCAATCTCCCTCGGACTGGGGCTCCATGCAAGATCTCACCTCGTGGGGTCTCAATGATCCTAAGAAAGGTGAGAAATCAGCCCAGAACTACACGGGAGGAGCTGGTCAATGACCTGAAAAGAGCTGGGACCACCGTTTCCAAGGTTACTGTTGGTAATACACTAAGACGTCATGGTTTGAAATCATGCATGGCACGGAAGGTTCCCCTGCTTAAACCAGCACATGTCAAGGCCCGTCTTAAGTTTGCCAATGACCATTTGGATGATCCAGAGGAGTCATGGGAGAAAGTCATGTGGTCAGATGAGACCAAAATAGAACTTTTTGGTCATAATTCCACTAAACGTGTTTGGAGGAAGAAGAATGATGAGTACCATCCCAAGAACACCATCCCTACTGTGAAGCATGGGGGTGGTAGCATCATGCTTTGGGGGTGTTTTTCTGCACATGGGACAGGGCGACTGCACTGTATTAAGGAGAGGATGACCGGGGCCATGTATTGCCAGATTTTGGGGAACAACCTCCTTCCCTCAGTTAGAGCATTGAAGATGGGTCGAGGCTGGGTCTTCCAACATGACAATGACCCGAAGCACACAGCCAGGATAACCAAGGAGTGGCTCTGTAAGAAGCATATCAAGGTTCTGGCGTGGCCTATCCAGTCTCCAGACCTAAACCCAATAGAGAATCTTTGGAGGGAGCTCAAACTCCGTGTTTCTCAGCGACAGCCCAGAAACCTGACTGATCTAGAGAAGATCTGTGTGGAGGAGTGGGCCAAAATCCCTCCTGCAGTGTGTGCAAACCTGGTGAAAAACTACAGGAAACGTTTGACCTCTGTAATTGCAAACAAAGGCTACTGTACCAAATATTAACATTGATTTTCTCAGGTGTTCAAATACTTATTTGCAGCTGTATCATACAAATAAATAGTTAAAAAATCATACATTGTGATTTCTGGATTTTTTTTTTTAGATTATGTCTCTCACAGTGGACATGCACCTACGATGACAATTTTGACCCCTCCATGATTTCTAAGTGGGAGAACTTGCAAAATAGCAGGGTGTTCAAATACTTATTTTCCTCACTGTATTTATCAAACCAAGAAAGTCAATGCTTACATGTGTTCTCTCATGGACACGTGTGCCTATGGCAAGCTGTTTATAGCTTTAATTGTACCCAGCGTTACTCGTCGTAATTGCATTCATACTAGTAACAATTACAATTAGAGAGCCCTACAAATGAATTTTTACTAGTCATATGTCTCCATTGACTTCCATTCATTTTTAATTACGGAGCTCTACAATTCAATTATTACTAGTAAGAATGCAATTGCAGAGCTCTTTAATTCAATAACAGAGCTCTGCAATTATACATATCTTTAATTCGTTTTTTACTTGTAAAAATTCCATTAGAGAGCTCTCTAATTGTAATTGCTAAGAATTGAATTGTAGAATTCTCTAATTGTAATTGCTACTAGTAAGAATTGAATTGTAGAGCTCTCTAATTGAATTCTTACTAGTAAAAATGCAATTACGACGAGTAACGCCGGGTACAATTGAAGCTAAAACGGCTTGCCATAGGTGCCTGTCTGATTAAGACCTCAGTGATTCAGAAGTCTCACCTCCATGTGTCCAGTCTGACGTCTGATTGGCTCATTATGGTGGTCTATCATCACCTGTCGTCCAGCAGAACAACCTGACATCGTTAAACCTGAGACCCGAGACTCTCACACCTCGTTTGACTGTTCTTACACATTTCTCCTGACAGCCGGTAACAATGCAGGAAACTTTTCTTTTCAGTCCGTCACACTGCAATTCACACAGATTGGCTTCCAGTAAATTAACGTTTGATCGCTCTCTTGGCATTACAAACTACATCATGCACATTCTAGCTGGAGAATAACAATCACTTCGACTATAAAAGCGCTTACGAACTTCACCGGTCCCTGTTCTTTCTTCACGCCATCTGTGGCCTGGACCGCATCAGCTCCTCTGACTATAATAACTCTGTTATTTTCAATCAATAAGATGACATGAAGAGTATCAAACTGTTTCCAGCCGGACGAGTATCTATCTGCAATAAACACACACACACTATAGGAGTCAATCTGCCTGCGCTTTGATAGGCCAGCTGGGAGCACATGACATTTCATGACTAAACCGTTTTGTAGTTATGGCTGCATGATGTGTTTACTCATTCCAGCAGAAATGAGAAGAGGTCGTCTCTTAAAAGCCCTTCAGATGCTCATTCATGAGAGTGTGTGTGTGTGTGTGTGTGTGTGTGGGGATCAGTGAGCAAAAGTTACGGTAAAAAACGGTTGCCAGAACTTTACCAGAGAACTTTAAATGCTGGGTTGTTTTAACCCAATTTTGGGTCAAATATGGACAAACTGGACAAAAAATTTAACCCAATGGCTGGGTTAGTTTATATTTGACCCAAAGTTAGGTTGAAACAACCCAGCAGTTTTTAGAGTGTAAAAAATACGGTGAAATCTTGAAAATAAAGGTTCTAAGAGCGGGATTTTACACCGATGCCATAGAAGACCCATGATTTGGTTCCCCAAAGAACCTTTTAGTGATCAGTTCTTAAAAGAACCATTTTTAGAACATATTAACATTCTAAAAAATGCTGGGTTGTTTTAACCCAATTTTGGGTCAAATATGGACTAACCCAAACGTTGGGTTAAAAATGCAATTTAAAAATGTAACCCAAAGGCTGGGTTTGTCCATTTTTAAATTGCATTTTTAACCCAACGTCGGGTTAGTCCATATTTGACCCAAAATTGGGTTAAAACAACCCAGCATTTTTTAGAATGTTAATATGTTCTAAAAATGGTTCTTTTAAGAACTGATCACAAAAAGGTTCTTTGGGGAACCAAATCATGGTTCTTAAAAGTCTAAAATAAATAAAAGTCTATATTTTATAACACACAAACACCATCAGTTACACACATCACACTTGTTAGTTGTTTTGTGATACATTAGGGTTTTATGTTACATAAATGGATGTTTATTGCATTATTTTAGTGTGATGTGTCACCATGTTGGTGTTTTGTGTTTGTGTTAGGAATAATGCAATAAACAACATGAGATCCAACATATAATAACAAAAAAATAAGAAGAAAACCATCAAGTGTGAGAATTCTGGGAATATCAATACGGTTTTTCCACTGTAAATTAAATTTTGTTTGTTTGTTTTACATATTTTACTGTAAAATGACATTAAATGTACCATTTGATAATTTTTTTCACCATAAGTGAACTTACCATTAACTAATTAATAGTTTTTTACAGCAGCATTTTGTACCATAAAATTCCGATAATTTTAATAGTGAAGATATTCAAACCGCATCCTGACCTTTTCTCACTGAGATTTTGTTTTCATTTTCCCTTGTTTGGAGCAACATACCTCACACCAACACAATACATTTCAATCTGCAAAAAGATAGAAAAACTAAAAGAACATATTGTGCCCACCATCGATCCAGCCCACTACAGCTTGTGGTTATTATTGTACAAGTTATTAACTATATAAATCTCTCTCACCACCTTGAAAGCAAATGACCGTCACACACTCGGATGGAAGAGGTGTTCAGGTCGGTGTCTGTAATCCAATTAGACTTCAACTAATAAAACCCAATTATGAGTACACCCACAATCCTCTGCTTCCATGATGTCAGGAGTTGAGGGATAGACTGAGTGAGTAGGAGGTGAGCAAACTAACGCGGGGCAAGTTGTTACACATTTGTTTTAAATACTTACAGCATGACGAAACTTATTGTATTTACTAGTTGCTATAGCAACACTATATAGAGAAAAAATTGCGCCAAAATTCAGAAATCTATATCATCTCTGTTTTTTTTTTGTTTATTTAAAATTAGACAAATCTGATATTATTTTAATCTCCAATCTGTTATTTAACAGTTGAGATCGTTCTTTAATGCTGATCTAACCAGCAGAAACACTCGCCGGGTTTGGCGGGGCATGTTGTCACACTGCGTTACAATGAGCATATTAGAACTATGATATTATATTCTATACTTTTATGAATTCTATTGAGAAACCATGAGAAAAAGGTGAATAAAGACTGAGAGTCCATGTTCAGAAATTATTAATTATTATTATGTTTGGAAGTATAGCTGTGTTTTCCGGTGTGTTCGTTGTCAAACTCAAAAATGTGTATTTTAATTATTTTAAAAAATGCCATTATTTTATATAAATAGTTAATAATTGTATTTTATTAGATCAGATAGCATTTTAAACTGTCATATCTGGTCATATTACAGTGAACCACACCTATGGGGCATGTTGTCACAGTTTCTTTCAGATTAAATCAAGAAAAAAGTATACACCGTATTAATGAAACAAAACCACATAATTGTGCTAGACATTTTTTTCTGAGGGAAAAAATAAATACTCTGAATCTTAAGTAGGTTTTCACAGACTGAGAAAGTCTAAAAGTGTTAGGTTGTGCCCTAAAAGCCCCGAGTAAGTGGAAAAGGTCACGCGGTCTCGCCTCTGCTCAGCTTAGCGTGTAAATCTGCGTAACGTGTCGTTACGAGCGCCTCGATCCTCTGTGTAATTCGTTATTAATGCATCAAAGACGAAACACTGGAAACACGATCAGCAGAACCAGTGCCGTCACCGTTTATGGAAAAACAGCTCCATCCAATCTGGAATAAATGAACATGTTATTCTAATCTTCACTGATCAAAACATCCACTGCAGCGATTGTTTAAATCTAAAACAGGTGCATGTGTTATTTTTCTTTCAGTCTGGAGAGGTTGAATTAATAAGATCCTCTGCATTGGTTATATATAGTCTCTCAGCTATTTCCTTTTTATCAGTGCAGGACTACAATTTAGCAGATGAGTAAACATATAATAACAGAAGTGCAGCTAATTCTGAATGTGTGACCTCCTGAAAAAGTTCATGTGCTAATAAATACAGGATTGTTTTGTGTTTTTGTCCATATTTATATATCAACAACATAGAGTTTTCAAAGCTTGACAGCGCAGAATAAAGCAATATACATCAACATACTTCCCCAGATGATTAATAACTTTGGGAATCGCAAACATTACATATTATGTTTAAATATGCAACTGAGGCAGAGGAACAATAATCAAAGAACAAAAGAAAAAGAGAAAATCACTCTCTGCTCTTGACTGAATAACTTTTGTAGCTTTAATGTAAGGATTAATCTATATTTCATTTATGCTGTGAAGACTGTGAAGTGTTTGATAACTTTATTAAATGTCTGTATATTTCCTACCTGAATATCTTAAAGTCCCCCTGTGGTGGTAATGTTGTTTATATGTCTAAACCATGTGTAAGTTCATAAGTCGACAGCATTACTGAGTGTTTCCTTCTTAAAACTGCAGTGAACCAAAGACAGTCTCAAAAACACGCTTTGAAATCGCTGGTGTTTCTGACGTCACAAACGACCTTGTAACCAATCAGATCAACGTGTGATCGTCAACCAGTGGATCTCTGAGCTGAGTGAGTGAGTGGAGGCGGGGCTCATTTGCATATTCATAGAACCGCGAATACTAAATGAGGCAAGGGTGTCGAGTTACATTCAAGATATTTTAAGACATAAAGAGTTTTTTTCAAGGGAAAAAAATGTAATTTTGGTGATCAAAGATGAGTTTTAAGGGATACAATTATTGAGTACATGAGAACTTTAAAGTACAAGGTTACATGGGTCAAAAACAACGAAAACAATAACTTTTTGTGCATTTTGACATATATTTAATTAAGGGCACAGATAAATGTGACTTATAGCTTGCAATTTTAGGCCTACTGTAAATCTGAATGCCTATAATTAATGGCTATAATTGAGAAAAATCACTTAGAAAGATCTCACCATGTTTCTAGGAGTAAAAATGTTCTATAAATCGGGTGCATGATATATTAAACCTTCAGAATACAGGAATAAAACTGTAAAGTTTGGTGATGGTGAATGTAAAGCTGACTCAAACTCACCGCCTAACACTAATACTAATTAAGAGGGTGGAAGGTAAGCCCACATAATTGAATGTGGTGTCCCTGTGACGCGTGACTCTCGATCCGTGATTATTTCCACAGTGTGTGTGTGTGTGTGTGTGTGTGTGTGTGTGTGTGACGCGCCCAGGTCGAGAGCGCGCTCTGGTAATGGTGCGCGCGGGGACTCGATCTCGGTGTTGATTGGTCGCCTGCTGGAGAGACTTTACACCCTTTATCAGCATCAGCATGACTTCAGTTCTCCAGAACCAGAACATCCTTCAGAAACTCAGCCCAACTCACACGGATATTATGGGGAGGAGCGCGTGCTATCGGCACTTCTCGGTGTTCTGCTGTTTAGTGTGGTTTATCAGCAGCTTTTACTCAGCTGTTGGTGAGTAACTTCAGCACTTGCGTTTCAGCTGACATTAGATTTCTACATATTTTGTGTATCGACAGATGACAGGACGCATTTCTTTTATTTTATAAAGTTAATTATCAGCTTGAATTTCTAATGTAATTTGTTCAAGATTCCTGTTGATCATTTGGAATAAATCCTAAAGGAATCAAATAAGATGGATAAAAGTAAATTCATATTTGATTCTCTATTGGATAGCCTATTTTTAGAAAGTGCATGGAGGTCTTTTGTTTTATCATCAATCTTGTATGTTAAACATGGAATAATATTCCATTAGTTAGCGTTAGTTCATGCATGAACTAATGTTAATGAGCAATAGGTTTATTACAGTATCTATGAATGTTTAAGTTGATAAATATAAAACTGTTCATTGTTAGTTCATGTCAGCTCAGACACATTCAATAATATTAACAGAGGCAACTTCTGATTTAAAAAATGTAACTTTATTAGTGTAAGTAATAAATGCTGTGGAAGTATTGTTATTAGTTTATGGTAACTAATGTAATTAACTAATGTTTTTATATTGTAATGTGTTACCAAAAACATCTAGATTTTTTTTTTTTTTTTTTTTTTTTTTTGCATTTTGTTGAAATCCTGTTATAATAATTCCTATAATATTCATTTAAGGTTGTTTCCAAATGATGATAATAATCCATCAGGATTTTAGAGTGGGATATCTCTGTCTGTTCATCAATAACACAGATTGTGTTTGTGTGTGATTGCAGAAGGCTATCCTAGACCACTGACAGACTGTGATGATTATGGAGATTATATACAGGTATGAATGAATTATTTTATTTTTGGCTTAAGTATTGTCTAATAATTGACTCCATACAGAATCGCATCTATCTATCTATCTATCTATCTATCTATCTATCTATATCTATCTATCTATCTATCTATCTATCTATCTATCTATCTATCTATCTATCTATCTATCTATCTATCCATCCATCCATCCATCCATCCATCCATCCAAATGTACAAGTTAATTTTAAAGGTGCATTGTGTAATATTTATATTGCGTAATATTTATATTGTAATATTATATTGTAATATTGCGGATCTGATGACAGAAATGCAATATCATATCCATAACTATGTTTTCAGTGGTGTATAAAGACCTTACATAATGAACCGTTTATTACCTTAGAATAAGCCATTTCTATATATATATATATATATATATATATATATATATATTAGGGCTGTCAAACGATTAATCGCGATTAATCACATCCAAAATAAAAGTTTGTGTTTACATAATATATGTGTGTGTACGGTGTATAATTATTTTCTATATATAAATACACACACATGCATGTATATATTTAAGAAATATTTGCATGTATATACTGTGTATATATATTTATATTACATATAATTTATATTATATATAAATATTTTATATATAAATAACACATTTTTCTTAAATATATATGCATGTGTGTGTATTTATATATACACACACATGCATATATATGCATGTGTGTGCATGTGTGTGTATTTATATATAGAAAATAATTATACTCCATACACACACATATATTATGTAAACACAAACTTTTATTTTGGATGCGATTAATCGTTTGACAGCCCTAAATATATATATATATATTCAGAATTCAATATACAAACATTCAGTCATCACTGTCTATAAACAAAGATTATACATCAAATAATACACATAACATAAAATGAATAACAAGTATGAAATTAATAAATTAACAACAACAAAAAAAACAGACTTACAAACTTCATTAATGAAAAAAATATTTATTTTTTTTATTGAAAAGTTTTGAGTATATATCAGTTATTAACATAGCTTTCTTATTTATTTATTTTTTTAACCAATTTAACCCTTTAAGTGTCACCCCCCTTTTTTTAAATATACATGAAAATGCACATTTCGACTTTAAATGGTTGTAATTAAAGAATGCTTTGGAGTATAGACGTAAAATTGGTCTTGTTTTAAAGAAGACATTTGGCAGATTTTTGTTGAAGTGAAATAAATTAAGAAAGTGAAACAAAAAAAAAGTTATATAAGTTTTTGTTTATGAAAATGTACAATTTAAAAAATTTAATTATTCATATTTTATATAAAATATATATTTTTAAAACCTGGCCGACTCTAAAACTGCTAGAAAATCAAAGCCAAAAATCTGAATAAGTTGTGTTTCAAATTTTAGGTTGATATCTCAAAAAATGAGCTTTCAGTGAGATTTTGTTTGGGCGCAGTACCAAACATTTTCACTAGGTGACAACCAGACTCCATTACTGCCCATATAAGGGCGCCTTCATTTCCATATGTGTTATTAAAAACATATTAATATATTTTTTTCTAAAATAATTGAATGGATGATATCTTTTGAACTCTTGGCATGAAAACAAACTGAGGTTTCATCCATTCTTTCATGATTTTTCATGTTCATTGCTATTTCAAAATAAAGGTCTGAACACGCCTTATAAATATGAAAATATTCTTGTTGCAAATTGATAAATTACAGCTCCTCTCTAATTTATTTTGGAAATCATTCACCAAATATGAAAACTAGAGTTTGTAAGCTTTCAAATGAAATATAGTTTGTCAAGATTAGTTTATGTTTATTATAGGATATTACTGTTTTAAATATGTAATGATTTTGGGCCCACCGGTGGGCCGGTGACACTTAAGAGGTTAAGAGACTGAAAACATATGTCAGTTTCAGTTTGTAATAATTTAAAACATGGTCTTGATTTGGAAAATTTTGCTTTATGAATATGGAACTTACCTAATAAAATAATGAGGCATTTCTCTCTACACACACCGCGGGTCCCCTTACATCGACGTGTTTCTACAGTGGCCCTAAACGGACAAACGCGTTTCGTCACTATGTTGTTCTTTGTGCAAAGAAACTAAAGCTAAAGTCAGCGAATAAAACACTGACACAATGATGAACAAGTAACAATAATATTCGCAATAATGTTTGCAAAGTAAACCTAATTTCTTAATTTATCTTTGTAAAGAAACCTCACTGCTTAAAGGAGAACTCCGGTCAATTTTAACATTGAGCTCATTTTTTTGTACATTTGGAGTGCTGTCAGTACAGAGAACAACGACATAAATCGGTGTTGCCTACACCGTGTTATCCTCTTTTAAAATTTGCACCCTGTTGACTTCAATGGGGCAAGTTTTAAACCTGCTTTTAGCCTCTTAACATCCTTGATGTGTCATTACACGTGCACAGGTCATGTGAGTGATTCATACTTGTATTTATTTCCTGTTTTCGGTCGAAGTCCACAGTAGTCGATTGTCGAGTTCACGTGCATGATCATAGGTAACTAACTAACTGCACGAACTCGACAATCGATTACTATGGACTTCGACCGAAAACAGGAAGTAAATACAGGTATGAGCGCTGGCTGAAATAACATCATTTTTATTAATATCTTTCACATCTACTGCAGTCAGATTCACCCGTGTTCACTCCGAAGGAATCACTCACATGACCTGTGCACTTGTAATGACACATCAAGGATGTTAAGAGGCTAAAAGCAGGTTTAGTACTTGCCCCATTGAAGTCAACAGGGTGCAAATTTTAAAAAGAGGATAACACGGTGTAGGCAACACCGATTTTTGTCGTTGTTCTCTGTATTGACAGCACTCCAAATTTACAACAAAATGAGCTCAATGTTAAAATTGACCGGAGTTCTCCTTTAACTGGCTACTCTCTGCTGTTGGGTGCAATTCGCAACCTCTCCACTAGATGCCGCTAAATCGCACACACTGCACCTTTAAGTCTATCTAATACTGTACATGTCTGTGTTTTTAGGCCTCGGCTTTACTAAGTTCTCTGTGTGGTGTGGAGTGGAGGAACCAGGACCAGGTGAGTGTGTGAGTGAGTGAGTTCATCATCATGACCTTTGACCCCGTGACCCTATGTCTGAACTCTCTCATGTGTTTCTACAGGAGCAGATTCAGAATGTTTTTAAGAGGGTGAGTTCGTATATAAAGCAGCTTCTGCTCTCTGTCCTGTTTCTGACTGACGTTCTGTTCGTTTTTCTTCTGCTCTTCAGTTCCTGTTTCATTATTCCAAAGCACAGAACTCAGTCGGCGAAGTAGAGAGAGAGGTATCAACATCTCACGTTACTGTCCTCAAACATTCTCTCTATATAATGCATATTCCCTGATAACATATAGTGGCCAAAAGTGATGTCCAGCCTAGGAAAATTGACCATTTATTGAAATATTATAAAGATTTTGTAGTCATATTGCGTAGTTGTGCTTGGAGTCGATTGTTTTAGTCATTCTGACGCAATGAAACATTTACAAATTAATTTTTATCCAGACTGTCAAAGAAATTATGAACGCATGCAAAAACAAGAGAGAACCAACCAATTATAAATATCTGATTATGTTGTGGTCATTATGTTTGTATTATCCTGTCAGCTTTTTTGCATAGTAAAATAAAACCTGTAACTGTAGATTGCCCAATTATAATTGCACAAGTTTAGTGGTTTGTTCTTCCTGTAAAAAGTGATCAGTTGACTTAACTTAAAAAAACTGAGGAAACCCGTTGCCTTAAAATTATTAAGTAAATAAACGTCATGCTTAATTGAAAAAATTAAGTTATGTGGAATTATCAAGTTCTCATAACTTATTTTTTTTCAATTAAGCATTATGTTTATTTACTTAATAATTTTAAGGCAACGGGTTTACTAAAAAAAAAAATTAAGTGAACTGAACACTTTTTACAGTGTATTTTGATGGTTTTAAGGGTTAGTTCACCTAAAAATGAAAGTTCTGTCAGTAATTACTCTCCCTCATGTTGTTCCAACCCCGTCAGACTTTCGTTCATATTTAGACACAAATTAAGATATTTCTGATTAAATCTGAGAGCTGTCTCACTCCTCCATAGGCTTCTCTGTAATCGATATCTGCCATCCCAGAAAAGTTAGTAAAGACATCGTTAAAATAGTCCAAGTGACTACAGTGGCTCAACCTTCAGTTTATCAAGAGACGAAAATACTTTTTGTGCACAAAAAAACAACAAAAATAAGACTTTATTCAGCTATTAATTTTCGTCTGTGTGGGCCTGAATGAATTCACGTAGTGTAACAGCGCAGCGCTTCTGGGTTGTACGTCAGAACGGAGGCTCATTATTGGCCGACGCTGGTCATGTGATGCATGTGATGCTGGCCAATAGTGAGCTTCCGTTCTGACGTAGGGGAGCGCGGGGCACAACGTAACGCGGGGTTAGTTGTAACACGCTTGTTTTAAATACTTCCGCACATGCTTGGATGACGAAACTTTGTGTATTTACTAGTTGCCATATCAACACTATATAGAAAAAAAAATCCGCCAAAATTATTATTTTTTTGGAAGATATCCATAGACATTTATTAAACCATAGCAATTTTCTTACTTAAGTTAATTTTTCATCTCTATGTTTTGTGTTTATTTAAAATAAGACAAATCTGATATTATTTTAATCTCCAAGATGTTATTTAACAGTTGAGAGAGTTCTTTAATGCTTCGCTAACTAGCAGAAGACACTAGCAGGGTTTAAATCCCAGTTGTGCAGGCGGGGGCATGTTGTCACACTGTGTTACAATGTGCCCCTATTAGAAATATGCTATTATATTCTATACTTTTATTAATTTTATTGAGAAAATGTGAGAAAAAGGTGGATAAAGACTGAGAGTCAATGTTCAGAAATTACTAATTATTTATTTGTTTTGAACTATGTTGTATAGCTGTGTTTTCCTGTGTTCGTAGTCAAAACTCAAAAATGAGTTTATATTTAATTATTAAAAATTGCCATTATTTTATATGAAAAAGTTTTTTAATTGTATTTTATTTAGAAAATATTTTAGTTTGTTTTGTATATATTTTTTATTAGATCAGATAACATTTTAAGCTGTCATATGTCATATGCCCCTCACATGTTGCAATGTACCCCACCTATGGGGCATGTTGTCACATTTCACTTCCATTCTTTCGGGGTATATCAAGAAAAAAGTATATACTATATTAATAAAACAAAACCACATAATTGTACTAGACATGTGGGAAATGAATGTGGGAAAAAATAAATACTCTGAACCATAAGTAGATTTACACAAACTGAGAAAGTCAAAAAGCGTTACTTTGTGCCCCGCTCTCCCCTACAACCCAGAAGCGCTGCGCTGTTACACTACGTGAAGAAAACACAGAAGAAAATGAATAGTTGAATAATAATGAAGAGTTGAATAAAGTCGTTGTTTTTTTGTGCACAAAAAGTATTCTCGTCGCTTGATAAACTGAAGGTTGAGCCACTGTAGTCACTTGGACTATTTTAACGATGTCTTTACTAACTTTTCTGGGATGGCAGATCTCGATTACAGAGAAGCCTATGGAGGAGTGAGACGACTCTCAAGGTGATGATACACAGGGCAACTTTTTGGGCAATGTTCCTGGGCAATGTTGCCGTCAACGGGCAACCAGATGAGACACAGGGCCCACGACCGATCTAAATTATCCAGATAGAAATGTATTGCCCATTTTCAATGGGAAAGTGCCCAAGCAACAATCGCTCAGCAAGATTGCCCAGCAACATTGCTCAAAAAGTTGCCCTGTGTATCATCACCTTCAGATTTAATCAGAAATATCTTCATTTGTGTCTGAAGATGAACGAAAGTCTTACGGGGTTGAACAACATGAGGGAGAGTAATTACTGACAGAATTATCATTTTTGGGTGAACTAACCCTTTAATAGATATTGTACGGTCATTAAAATCACTTTTGGCCGGTACTGTATATATGATTATGTTTTCTCCTCGTCTTCAGTCTCACTCGGTTCACCCGCTGATGCGCCTCTCGCCGAAGCTCTCTCTGCGCCGGAAGAAACAGCAGGTGCGGCAGTGCTCGTCTCTGATCTCTGTTGGTGTCTGTCAGACGCTCGGTTGAAGGCGTTAGGCTGGAGATCAGCATTGTGATTATGAATGCACGGTTTAATATGTGCTTGCTTTAATCTCCCGTGTCTTTTTTTGAGTAACGTGTGTCTTTCTCCTAGAGAAGCTGAAGAACGTCTGTGGCACTTCTGGGAGAAACTCGCGAGGTGCGTGAGAACAAAAGCATCGCGTAAAGCAGACGCACAATTCAGGGTTCTTGCTTTTTTTTTTTGACCGGTTAAATCATTAATCATTACAGCATAAGAACTTTTATGTCTTTTTAACAATCGCCAGGACACAATACTCAATACTTTGGTATTTTTTTCAAAACTCTTTGAACACAGAATGCACTAAAACTACCAAAACACTTAATTCATGGCTCAAATGAACTCATTCTTCCAGAACACAAGCAAAGTTTGGTAACACTTTATTATAATCATTCTGCTAACTATAAGCAATTACATGTCAAATAGCAGTCATTAGAGTATTAGTAGACTGTCTTGCTTACAGTCCTCCTGTAGTCAATCATTTTATCCCTTAAAACTCATCTTTGATCACCAAAATGAAATATGTAAACATTTTCCTCCTTCTTGCCTTAAAATATCTTGAATGTAACTCGACACCCTTGCCTCATTTAGTATATGTGGTTCTATGTATATGCAAATGAGCCCCGCCTCCACTCACTCAGCTCAGAGACTCGTTGACGATCACTGATTGGTTACAACTTACAAGATAGTTTTTAAAATCCAGCTTTTAATGTTTTTTGTATGTCTATGTGGTGTGTTTAATATGCTTTAAGACAAACCATGTGTAAATTCATAAGTCGACAGCATTGCTGAGTATTTCCTCCTTAAAACTGCAGTGAACCAAAGACAGTCTCAAAAACACGCTTTGAAATCGCTGGTGTTTCTGACGTCACAAACTACCTTGTAACCAATCAGATCAACGTGTGATCGTCAACCAGTGGATCTCTGAGCTGAGTGAGTGAGTGGAGACGGGGCTCATTTGCATATTCATAGAACCGCGCATACTAAATGAGGCAAGGGTGTCGAGTTACACTCAAAGATATTTTAAAGCAAGAAGAAAACATTTTTAAAGGAAAAAAACAATTTACATATATCATTTTAGTGATCAAAGATGAGTTTTAAGGGATACAATAATTGACTACAGGGGGACTTTTAGTTTAACAGTTTTGAAAAGTATGTAAATGTGCAATGTGGCCTCTTGTTTTTTTTTGTGTCAAAGTAATTTGAAAGATGTCATCATGTGCACATGCAGTGATAAATAACCCACAGTTTCTCTCACATGGACTGATGTTGAAATCACAGTGTGAAGAGTTTTGAAACCGTGACCGAAGTATTGAGAAAGTCATTAAAGTGATTTAGTAAAAACTGTAGGTTTGCATGTAAACGTGCAAATTGGCCTGTAGGTACATTGAGTTTTTGTGGCATTTGAATGAGAAAAGAATCGAATAAATTTAGTGCCAAAACAACGATGAATGATCCCCAGTTCAGCTCACAGAGAAAAAGTGACCCAAGTATTGAGAAACGTGTCCTGGCGATTGCAAAACACTGTCACAGAGAGCAAAGCATGAGAAGAATAACACATCATTGTTGAGGTTTTTGCTGGTATTTATGGGCCAATAGAGTGCAGATAGGACGTGACAGAGATGGAAATGATACACAATAGTGAGCATGAGCAACAGTTTAAAGATTTGATTCATTTCCATGTAAATTGGTGGATTTAACCCCGTGTGTTTCTCCTCTCCACAGACGTCCTCTGTTCTTATCTGGGATTCTCTCTGACACCGTAACGCCTATAATGTGTTAAAGCTGCATTATTGTTGCTGTCAAGCTTCAAAACACCACCAGATTTCATTAAAACCTCTTTTAATAAATGTAACCTCATGCTTGCCGACGGTTTACGTATTATTGCTAAAACACTAAGCAGAGATGAAGCTTTTCAGTGTGCGGGTGCAAATCAGAAAGCCTGGGTAATGGTAAAATGCAAAAAGGAAATTGATGGGAAATAGCCTGAAATTGTTCATGACATATCCCTAAATATCACAGCTTGTCCTTAAGCTCGGTTTAGAGGGATGTGGGTGAGCGGAAGCGTCGCTAGTCATTAACACACACACAAGAGACAGTAAAATGCACTCAAATCAAATCAATATATGTTTTTATATAATAAACGGTGACAAGCATTGAACTGACAAAGGTTGCATTATTAGATATCCAATATAAAACAAAACAATGCAAATTTTCTGTGAAAATGATGGCTGGTTTAAAAATGTTTTCGAGTGCAAGATAAGCAGGAGTCACTCTCTATGGGAAACACCATTCTAGTCCCAGAGAGTGGAGGTGTTTTTAAAAATGGCGAATATTAGAGTCTGCCCGGCAACAGCTTAAACAGTCTTTTCCGATGTGTTTGAGTCGCCTCAAAACGACTGCAGTTTGAGAGACTGGCACTATGGCAGTCCAGCTGTGAGTGTGTGTTTGTGATGTAATGTCAGTCCTCGTCTGAGTCCTCATCACCGTTCCTGCGGCTCGGCGCCGAGCAGCGAATGGACGTCATCATCTGATCCTGGATCTGTTTTCTGGGGTTTTCCTCCAGGTCAGTCTTCACCGCTCCGGTCTCCGATAAACGCCACTCCAGCTCTGAAACACACAGAACAGCTGCTCCTTTACATACACATCTTTGGTAAGGAAACGTGAAAACGTAAACACAGAAATAGGCAAGTTTATTCATACAGCACATTTCATACACTATGGCAACTCAAAGTGCTTTACACAGAAAGGAATTAAAAGAAAAAGAATAAAAAGATTATACATGGATAAACTTCTCGTCTGGTAAAACACCAGTGTCTCATATTTTTCACAACTCCCAGTTTTACTCTGAGATTTTCCCATGATTACACTGTGGTCAGATACTTTAGATACAAAATAGATACTTTTTATTATATATTTTTGGTGCTGGACAGTCGGTATGAACTATTATGATGGAAAAGATTTATACTTATACATAATAACAAATGTAACAATTTAATTATATTTAATGACAACATATATAACAAAATTCTGTATCCACAAATCCTAATGATCATCACAAAACCCACTTTTACTCATTTTAGAATAAATAACACTTAAATTAGTTAATGTGTGTATATATATATATATATATATATATATATGAAGAGTTCAGATGCAAAAGCCTCTATAATAATAATAATTCATTACATTTATATAGCGCTTTTCTAGGCAGGCCTACTCAAAGCGCTTTTACATGAAAGGGGGAATCTCTCTATAGTGCCATCTGAAATTTTCTTCTAGAATGATCATTTTTATCAAGCTTGTATGTTTATGTTCAGTTATTTCACTTTAATGGCAATGCAAATGACCTATTAATTGTCATTTAAGTGAAATAACTGAACATAAATATACAAGCTTGATAAAAAATGATAATTTTAGAACATTTCAGATGGCACTCAGAGGCTTTTGCATCTGAACTCTTCATATATATATATATATATATATATATATATATATATATATATATATATATATATATATATACACACACACACATATATATACATGCATACATACACATATACATATATATATATTATATATATAACATATATAACAATTATTAAATAATAATATAGCTGAATGAAAATGTATTCATTTAGATTCTGCTAAATTAATGAATGTAAGATATTAGAAAAAAAACTATTGTTTGTACTATAAACAGTCAATTTATATTAGGTGATCAACATTTATTTATTTATGAGTTAACGCCTATCAGCAGCAATGGCTAAGATCATGGCAATCAACAGTATTTCAATTTAAAAAAAAAAAAAATTTGATTACAATCACTTCTTATGTGATCAACAAATAGCATGTGTGTTCATGAGTGGTTAATAAGATATAAAGGAGTTTAACTAACACAAACACAGCATTTTAAGCAAGAAAATCATTCTCACCGTCACACTTCAGGTTCATGCCTCCAAAAACCAGCGGGCCGATGAACTGGGCCTTCATCTCGCCCTCGTTGTAGATGAACAGCGTGGGCAGGTTGCGGTCGGGGTAGTTGGGAATGCAGGTGGTGGAAATAGATTTGATGAACTTGGTTTGAGGAAACTTGTGGGCCAGATATGACAGATGCTGGTTTATCAGCGTGCATAACGGGATCCTGCGGGATAACAGACACATTTATTAGTCAAGGTACTGGATGACACTTTCATTTAGGCAAGGGAAGTATTTATATAGCGCACATAATCAGTTAAAGGGGCTGTATGTAGAATTCAGAAACCTGTGTTTTTAGCGACACCGGTGGCCGTTCAGTGAACTGCAGCAAGGCCTCGATATACTCACGGCGAACTTCTTTTTCTTTCTTTGCTTAGAAGTGAAAAGAAGTTGTAAATACTTTTACTGTTAACGAACATCCAGACACAGTCCACGTTTAGATGAATATGTAAATATGTGCAGCGCTTTCCTCTCAATAACAGAATAAACAACAGTTCAGAAAGCATCTGGTCATAGAGATGTGGGTATGTGCAGCAGATCTGAGATTCACCAGCATCATGTCGACAGATGAGCTCATTAAAACTACACTAAGGCCGTGAGTCCACCAAAGCGTTTTTTCACGTGGCTGGCGTATTTTTTTCAATTGTCTTCAATGGAAGCGCCGCGTTTTTAAAACGCCATGAGTGTAACGAGGCGCTGAACGTTTTTTACTGGTCGCCGAGAGTTGAAGAATGTTCAACTTTGGGTAAAACGCAGCGCACATCACTGTCACTCTTTACCCAACCGTCCAATCACAGTGGAGGAGAGGCGGGACTAATACCACACCGACCAACCGCCACATTCTGCTTGTACAACGTCAACAGTCGTCATGACAACTAGCATAATAACGGAACAAAATCATTTAAAACAAGAGCCAGAGAAAATACGTTACATTGTATCGACATTTTAATATAGAATCATCACAGAAACAAAAGATGTGTGAAATGAGATACTAGTAACACTTATAATATCATAACAAGCAAAGCGTCTCAACTGAAAAAAATGCTGCGCTGCCAAAACGCTCTCAAGCACCCATAGCTAGGCGTTTAGCAGAGCACCTAGCGTTTTCAGCTGGCTAAAAACTCTTTAGTGGACACACGGCCGTATAATAGTTTGATTATAAAGTATATTTGAGACTATATAGATCTGACTGTAGTTTGAATGAATCTGTGACATTACAGTACAGAATGGCTCTTTCTGCATTAACAGAAGAGAGACTCTTTTAGGAGTGAGAGAGAAAACGTCACATCCTTTGATTTTCCCAGCAAAAACGTCCCGAATCATTCACGTAAACATCAGTCTACAGGCTTTCATAGACGACCTAGGAAGTCGAGGAAGGTCTTGTTTTATACAAGCTGTTCACACATCGCCAATTAAAGAGTGATTAATGCATGAAAATTCTTACATATAGCCACTTTAAGAATAAGAAGAGAAATATACATAAATAAGATACAGTGCATGGGAACTTTTTTGTTTAAATAAAATCCAATGCTTTTAAAATTCCAATCTTTACCAAAGCATTTTGCATTATAAATAATGAATGCATATATCTAAATTATAATGAATGCATATTTCTAAATTATAATGAATGCATATATCTAAATTATAATGAATGCATATATCTAAATTATAATGAATGCATATATCTAAATTATAATGAATGCATATATCTGAATTATAATGAATGCATATTTCTAAATTATAATGAATGCATATATCTAAATTATAATAAATGCATATATCTAAATTATAATGAATGCATATTTCTAAATTATAATGAATGCATATATCTAAATTATAATAAATGCATATATATAAATTATAATAAATGCATATATCTAAATTATAATGAATGCATATATCTAAATTATAATAAATGCATATATATAAAGTACTGTCTGCAAAAGTTGATGTGTAAAATCACCCTGGTTTGTAGAGATGCAGCACCACCCAGATTCCAGCTCCAGCTTCATTCACTTCCTTCACGTAATCCTGACCCGAGATCTCATTCAACTCCCCAAACGCGTTCTTTATCTGGTTCGCTTTCCACTCTGCAATTCTCTTCTGTCTGCCAGAGAGAGACCATGCACAAATAATTACTGCTCTTTCATTACCTGAAAGGATAACTCTCGCCCAAATTGCAACCTAGGGTCTTTTTGTTAATCTACCCGAGGCAAACTTTCGTTTAAAAGCATAATTAGGATGGAAACGCCACTTTTAAGTTGGACAGTATTTTCGTTTTCGGTCAAATTGCCTTGTGAATGGGAGTGAATGGGTCACGACTATGATAGCATCAAAAATGGCTATTTTTAAAACACTAATGCGGCTCGACACAACATGAAACTGTGCTGGAAGTGTCACCAGGGGCTCTACACATGAACTCCAGCATTGAGAACAGTGTTTGTGTACACAGAGTTTACTACAAAGAAAGATTTTGATCAACTCACTGAAGCTGTGTCCGCCGGTGTTTTGACAGTCAAAAATAGTCGATCTCCGAATGCAACGTAACAGGGAGGAGAGTAAAGATGGAAAGCTCCTAAAGCTTAGTTCCATATAAATTCACGGATCATTTGTTGTTTTGTCGTTAGTGAAAATCAATATTGATCTTGTATTTGAAAAAGGATCCTCATATAAGAAGCAATAATAAAATTCTGAGTCAGTTCATTCACATTCGGAGATCGACTAGTTTTGACTTTTTAGTAAACTCTGTGTACACACACACTGTTCTCAATGCTGGAGTTCATGTGTAGAGCCGCTGATGATACTTCCAGCACAGTTTCATGTTGTGTCGAGCCGCATTAGTGTTTTAAAAATAGTGATTTTTGATGCTATCATAGAAGTGCCCCATTCACTCCCATTCACAAGGCAATTTGACCCAAAACAATCAATCTTAAAAGTGGCGTTTCCATTCTAATTATGCTTTTACACGAAAGTCTGCCTCGGGTAGATTCACAAAAAGACCCTAGGTTGCATTTTGGTGAGAGTTACCCTTGAATAGAAGTGTGTGTGCAGCAGCTGTAGGACAGTTCAAGTTTTTAGTCTATAGTTCAGTGTAAATAGCCACCTATTTTTATTTCCATTTTGGGAGATCACATGCATTTTAACGCTGGATGGAAACGCTAAAATGCGCATAAATTGTAAAAAGGCTTATTGCACTCAATTGAGTTGGATAACACTGTTAACACAAAAACACTGTTAAAGGGACTAAAAGATAATGGTGGATTTCTTCAATATGTACCTGTACATCTCCATGGCGAGTTCATCCTCATCGCTGAACTCATCTTCATTTTCCTCCAGCTCCTCCAGAGTCATGCTCTCATAAGTCTTCACTGCAAAAGAACAGAATACGAGCTCACGTACTCCACATTCACAGGGTTCAGAATAAACAAACCCGATTATCTGATGACAAGGAGCAGCAAAAACAACATTTAAACTATAACTGTGTGAAGTTAACTCAGGGTATATACAGGAATCACAGAGTTAAATTTAATACCTTTTTTAAGACTCTTTCCATTCATTTTAAAGGAGAACTCCGGTCAATTTTAACATTGAGCTCATTTTTTTGTACATTTGGAGTGCTGTCAATACAGAGAACAACGACAAAAATCGGTGTTGCCTACACCGAGTTATTCTATTTTTAAAATTTGCACCCTGTTGACTTCAATGGGGCAAGTTTTAAACCTGCTTTTAGCCTCTTAACATCCTTGA
The DNA here is from genome assembly GCF_949319135.1 of Squalius cephalus. NCBI lineage: Eukaryota > Metazoa > Chordata > Actinopteri > Cypriniformes > Leuciscidae > Squalius > Squalius cephalus. The sequence continues at coordinate 2,445,427 of NC_137130.1, forward strand.
TGTGTCATTACAAGTGCACAGGTCATGTGAGTGATTCCTTCTGAGTGAACACGAGTGAGTCTGACTGCAGTAGATGTGAAAGATATGTATAAAAATTATGTTATTTAAGCCAGCGCAAATACCTTTGTTTACATCCTGTTTTTCGGTTGAAGTCCAAAGTAGTCGATTGCAGAGTTCACACGCATAGGTTTAATACCTATGATCACGCGCGTGAACTCGGCAATCGACTACTTTGGACTTCAACCGAAAAACAGGATGTAAACAAAGGTATTTGCGCTGGCTTAAATAACAATTTTTATACATATCTTTCACATCTACTGCAGTCAGACTCACTCGTGTTCACTCAGAAGGAATCACTCACATTTTCTGTGCACTTGTAATGACACATCAAGGATGTTAAGAGGCTAAAAGCAGGTTTAAAACTTGCCCCATTGAAGTCAACAGGGTGCAAATTTTAAAAATAGAATAACTCGGTGTAGGCAACACCGATTTTTGTCGTTGTTCTCTGTACTGACAGCACTCCAAATGTACAAAAAAATGAGCTCAATGTTAAAATTGACCGGAGTTCTCCTTTAAGACCTCATCGCCACTTCAAGTTTTAACCGGTTACATCAGCGACACTTTTACTTACATTTCTTTATATATTGATTGTAAGATAGCACAACTAAACACTCTTAGTTTGTGATAACTCCTTATCAATGCAACATAATTCAGAAGGTTGGGAACGAAGCACATGAGAATTACTTGACAAATTAATGCAATTCTTTGGACAAATATAGATAATGAAAAGATGATACAAAATTTAATTGTCATTTAATACTTTTTAAGGGGCTTCATTTTCTCTAAATTGAATTTATCAACTTTTAATAGTTTTTAAGACACCCTGAAACAGTGTAAAAACTCCTCTTACCAACAGACTGAGGCTGATGAAGCTGCTCGTCCTCTTCCTCCTCCTCCGGTTTTTCTTTAGGAGGAAGAATACCTTTCCTCCTGAGGATGTCATTCCACTCGGTATCTGCGTTCGGGTCCTACACTCACAATAAAACACATTCAGAGACGGGATGTGATCGACCACACGCCGGAAAAATGACAACTTCAGTTTGAGAGTTCACAGAGCAGTTTACATGACTTCAGGCGTCATATTCATGACTGGGTTTCAATCAATAATGCATTTAAATAATTACACTAATCGGTGTCTCCAATAAGACCCTCAGTGATATTTTGTATCATATAGTTTTTAATACTTCAATTTAATTTCAACCATTTTGTTGTTTGTCATTTTAGTTTTATACAGTTTATTCATTTTTATTTCAGATTTAGTTTGTTATTTCAGAACATCAATATAAACTAGACAAATTAGAGATGTTGCTTTGTTTTTTTATATCATTTCACTTAACAATGGTTTTAGTAAAGTGTAATAACCCTGCCCTCAACAGACTGCACTCAAGCTTTAGTCTACTAATAACTGATGAAATAGTATGTTAGCGCAGAGCAAAACTACAAACATTTATATTCCTTACAAAAATATCCATGATTTTCATTATTGTACTCATTTATATGGCCTTTTCAGGTCAATATTCAATATAAATATTCCTTGATATTCCCTTTGGTCATCAATATCACAGCGAAAAATTGTTATTTTTGATCATTTTCACTCAGAAATAGCTAGTAAATGTCACGAACAGTTAGTAAAGGCAAGTAACACTAAATTAAACGTTAAATTATTGAATGTAGAACAAACGAAACAGCATTTTCTTATAAAACGTACTAATTTTTTGGTTTACAACTTCTAAAAATGTTTTTTTTACAGTGTAATACCAACCCATGAATAACACACACACACAATGTAAACATACAGATCCCTTTTTTCCTCAGTTTGTAGGAGTAAGTTAGATTAAAACAGTTACTAGTCAAAAGATCTTTACTAAACTATCGTCCTCATCATAACCAGCATCTCCAGAAACTGCTCTAACCCATCGAGAAAATCAACGATCATTTCAAGTCCAATATAACGTGAAATAAACAACATATTTGGTTATTAATCACACAAACCTGCATCTCTGCTGTGAATCACTCCTCTGCTCTCACCGCGCCGGAAACAGAAGGAGCGCTCCTCATTCTCTTCCGGCCGAACACAAGCTGCATCCGTAACATAAAATATACAAAACATCCTCCTTTTTGTCAGTTTTATAAAGAAAAATGGCTGTTAAATCACAATAAATACTTTAGCGACACGATAAAAAATATATTTAAAAATATGTTTGCACAAGACGATTAATACGCACATTTAATCTGGAGCGGAACAGAAGTGTGTAGGACGATATTCAGGGTTGCACCGTTTTCCGCCTTGTTTCTGAATGCCCATATATGGCGTTGTATTGCAGCTGATAATGTCCAGATAGCGCTGTCAATCAAACCACGTGACAGGTGTGACAGACTTGCATTTACTTTTTGATTGTAATATAACAGTTTTGTAAGAATTGTAATTTTTAAAAGATTGTAATAAATCAGTTTTGGGCTGATTTAAGTTCCTTTATTTTAGTCCTACTGAAGTAAACCACTCATTTGATCTACTAGGTATTTTTATTATGAAAATCCTGATCATTTATCTCTTGAATATGTTGTAGCTCATTTTATCTCCCAGACTTATACACAATACAAAAGTACCTGGTTTTTGATTCTTTACGAACGCTTGTAAAGATGTGATTTAACGGTGCTTTTCTTCTATGTACTTTAATGTGTTTACTCTACTTTGCTTTTATGCTATTGCTTCTTCGAGATACGAATGTTTTCCTTGTTCATGCATTTAACTTTTAATCTTTCAGTTTGTAAGATTTAGTGCATCCAAAAAGATTGAGATTTTACTGTCATCTGCCAAATGTCTTGTTCACTGAAAGCATATTACCCAAAAGCCCGTATTTACTGTTTCAGAAAACAAAATAAAGCAATATATCCAAAAATTTAGATTTTTTTGAATGAACTCATAATCAAAGGCAACAAAATAAAAACATTAATCATAATAAACATTTTAGGTAGTTATATATTTCTATTTATAAAATGAGTAAAAGTGTGTTTTTGTGACGCTCTTTTAAGGTATTTTGTAATGTTTGATGTTATGTTTTGATATTATAAATAAATAATATATATATATATTCTTTTTTAACAACAATCTTAATTCACAACAAAATAATTAGGTATAAATACAATCATAAAATAAATGGACACTTCTCTCATTTCCCTCTGTTCATTTGCATATAAATATTATAATAAAGTGCTGGGCAACGATTAATCGCGATTAATCACATCCAAAATAAAAGTTTGTGTTTACATAATATATGTGTGTGTTCTGTTTATAATTATTTTGTATATATAAATACACATATGCATGTATATATTTAAGACATATTTGCATGTTTATACTGTATATATATTTATGCATAATTTATATATAAATATAAAATATTTTTCTTAAATATATACATGCGTGTGTGTATTTATATATAGGCTACAAAATAATTATACACAGTACAAACACATATTATGTAAACACAAACTATTATTTTGGATGTGATTAATCGCGATTAATCGTTGCCCAGCACTAAATATAATACAATTATTAATAAAAATATACTGAAATAAATAATTATAAGTGCTTAATCGGTCACTGAACTAGACCGCCCATCCCGTGAAGGCCCCGCCCACTGATCTATATAATGACTGGATGGCTCATGACGTTCTAAACTGCCCACAGGATGTAATTCAAGGCCTATAGGTAGTAACTTATATGCACAATTGCCGCTATTCCCGTGTTGTTTTCCGAGGCAAGAGTAATGTTTCTTCTTCTTCTTCTTCTTCAAAAAAAAAAAACTCAACAGTAGCCTATAAGAAACCTCAGAGCAGCAATATTCACAATTAAGTGTTCAATAGCGACACCATTTGACAGCTTCAAAAGAGCTTCGTGCAGAGTCCGTTTACCAATACTTACAATAACCCATACAATTTGTATTATAGGGGTGGTTGAATATGATTTCACTTTTCTAACTTTAGCTAGTGTGTAATGTTGCTGTTTGAGCATAAACAACATCTGCAAAGTTACAACACTCAAAGTTCAAAGCAAAGGGAGATATTTGCTTTTAAAGAAATCGCTTTTTACGGCTGGTAGAGACTACACCACATTCCTCCCGGGTTAGTGACATCATTAACCCTAAAATGTACATAAACCCCGCCCCCTGAACACGATTTATAGATTATCAAGACAGAATATGCTAATCAATGAGACATAAGCTACATAAATTCATCAGCTAACCATTCAGAAATGGTCTAACTCCGGTTTGAACATAAAAGGCTAAAAGTTTTAGAAATGTTCAGGACACGAGCTGTTGTAGCTCCGCCCCCTGTGCCGGGAGCAGCAGCTCATTTGCATTTAAAGGGACACACACAGAACCGGTGCGTTTTTGCTCACCCTCAAAAAGTGACAATTTTAACATGCTATATAAAAATATCTGTGGGGTATTTAGAGCTAAAACTTCACACACACACTCTGGGGACATCAGAGACTTATTTTACATCTTGTGAAAAGGGCATTATATTGATTTCCTCCCTCATTTTGATTTAACGAATTACAACGTGGCTACAATATAGTAAAACGAGGGTGCAAATTAGTAAAACGTGCTGAGGTATTATTAATTCGTGGCCACAAAACAATATTCACCTGAATATTCACCAATTCACAAAAATATAGGTCTTTAGCATTCACTATTTAATTAATAGTATCAAACTGTTTTTCTTGCCTGTGAAGACCGACTAGTGTTCTCGTATAGCTTTTTATTCCTTTTGCAAAGAAATTGCCGTTTTAGTTAACGTTTTGGGGTTTTAACTAGCTATACCACTGATCTTAAGCTACACGGAAGTCCCATAAGTGAACACTGGACATATTATATATTATATTTTAAACGTGTATTTTAACGAGGAGGTAAGCTGCTTCTAATTCATTCAAAGGGCAAATCACAAAATAAAACACTTCTTCATTACTGACACCTGCGGTTCGCCTAGACACACACTCTCCAAGCTCCTCTCCCCAGTATCAAAGCAATTTACACTTTAAACAAATACCCGTTTAAATGCTTAGGATGTTTGCGTTGTAAGAATGTACAGGGAGACTTTAGATTTAAAAGCAGTGTCTCGTTAGGCAATGTTTTCTCAGTCAAATCATAACATTTCCTATTGATTCAGCTCACTAGAGAATACCAATATGGCGGCGCGGTGGCTTCACTGTTTATGACATCATGAGCTATCCAGTCATTATACAGATCAGTGGCCCCGCCCCATCTATCTAAAGCCCCGCCCTCAAATACAGGTCAGCTAACCCAAGCAAATGATTGACAGGCAGAGAGGTTTGTAAATTGGAGCGGCTGTTGATTGGTCACTGAATTGACCCTTTTCACATTTCCGGGAAGCGTAAGTCGTCATAGTTGGGTAAACTTCGAGGAAACACAACTTTCAAAATGAGGAAAAAATTGAGTGAGATTGAAAACGGAAGAGAGAAAGATGTCTTAGTTGGAAGAGAGAAAGATGTCAACTTTACCGTCACTCCCACCACAGCCGGTAAAACGCTCACAGCAGCGTTAACTAGTTTTTTGTAATTTGATGGAAATATTACAAAGTATAGTGTTATAAATACATTTTTTTAATGAAAATATAAAAAACTTTTAAGATTTACGATGCTGATGACCGTTAAAACCATAGACTGTAAAAAAATATGGCTAGTGTCCGTGACGTCACCCATTGGTTTCTGAAGAGCATTTTTGAAGCCCAGAGTGGGCGGAGCCGGCCGTCGCCATCTTGGCAGCGTGTCACTCCCAGATAACCAAAAATGGAAAAAAAAGGCGGACTAGCTGAGGTGACGTGACGCTAACAGACAGCAGACAAACGTGACATCAGCGGCAATACACCTGTCACTCAAGTGGCCACGCCCTTAATTATGCACAACGTTAAGGCTTAATATAATTTAAACGTTATTAAAAAAATTCACTCACAGTTGTCATGAAGGGAAAAAAAAGCTATATAGACCAAAACCATTTTTTGCACCAGGCTGTAAACACATATTTTTCTGCTGTAAAGTTGAGCATTTTAAAGGGATAGTTCACTTTGAAATTAAATTTGGGTATGTTTTAGCTTACCTGAAGGGCATCCAAGATGTAGGTGTCTTTGTTTCCGCAGTAGTTTCAATTTTTATATTTTTAGGTCAAACCGTTCTTGTCTGTCAGTCATTTAATGCAGGTCTATGGTCACTGTCTCAAAGAGCATGCACAGAATCCAAATTAAACAATTCCCCATCGTCCAAATTAAACAATTCCCCATCGTAAGTACACATTGATGGCCTAAGACACGAAACGAGCGGTTTGTGTGAGAAAACGAACAGTATTTATATTGTTTTTACCTCTTGTAACACAGCCACGTCCAAGTGATCTGAGGGCGCGAGCGCATCCTGGTGTGTGACGTGAGCGCAGACTGGTGCATAGATATATACACTAGATGTCGCCTTAAAGACATTCGTTCCAATGAACTGCCGTAGACAAGGCAACATCTAGTGTATATATATCTATGCACCAGTCTGCACACACGTCACACACCAGGATGCGCGCGCGCCCTCAGATCACTTGGACATGGCTGTGTTACAAAAGGTAAAAACAATATAAATACTGTTCGTTTTCTCACACAAACCGCTCGTTTCGGCCATCAATGTGTACTTACGATGGGGAATTGTTTAATTTGGACGATGGGGAATTGTTTTAATTTCGACTCTGTGCATGCTTTTTGAGATAGTGACCATAGACCTGCATTATATGACTGTCAGACAAGAATGGTTTGACCTAAAAATATCAAAACTGAAACTACTGCGGAAAAAAAGACACCTACATCTTGGATGCCCTTGAGGTAAGCTAAAACATACCAAAATTTAATTTCAAAGTGAACTATCCCTTTAACATGGGGTCTAATTGACTCTCTTTTGCAGCCGGTCTCTAGCGGCCAGTCGATGAACTGCAGTTTAAGTCACTTCCGTGTTGGATTCAAGAGAGAGAGACTGGCAGGTTGCCACTTGGTTAAAAGCCATGATGTGGGTGTCCATCTATATGGCTCTGTCATTTTTAACTGCTCTAAAACCATAGACTGTGTGGTTAAATCGCGTCATCAGTCTGTGAAAAGAGTCCAGTTGTCGCCCCGCCCATTTCCCTAAAGCCCCGCCCTCAAATACAGGTCAGCAAACCCGAGCACGCAAATGATTGACAGGCAAAGAGTTTTTTCTGATTGGAGCGGTTGTGATTCCAACTGAAGTCTGTCAGGTAGTAGAGAGACAGTATTTTTGCGAAATTAAAGTTAATTATCAGTTATAAAAGCGTCGAGAATTCCTGTCAGTCTGCGCACCGATCAGCTGATACCGATAAGTATTTTTTGTGAGATCTTATACGTGAAGGAGGATATACGTGAAATGAAACTTCCCTCGCCGGAACCGCGAGCAGGAAAGGCTGGAAAAAAGCGGAAATAAACATTCGCCTAAAAGAGGAACTGCAGTTATGGGCGGAATATGAGCCTGCGAGTGTGTACTAGAAACAACAACAACACAAGCCGTGTGTGTGTGAGAGGATGTGGATCACTCCTGAAGAAGTTGTGCTGAAAAACGCGCTCAAGCTTTGGGTTACGGACAAATCCAACGGTTATTTCCTCCTGCAGCACCGAAGAGGACACGGAGACTCGGGGGGGAAAATCACAGGTGAGTCCGAACATATAGGTGATGATGATGATAATAATAATCATAACATGACTGGCGAGAACCTTGGGCTCATAATACACACTCGCTCTGAAGGAAAGTTCAGTCTTTTGTCTAGCAGATCCGAGGCAACAGTTGCATCCTGGTTTTCCTTTTGTCTCTGCTGGGAGTTTCCTTACAAGAGAACAACATGGAAAATATCAAAACAAACATGCAGAACAGTTTCTATGGGAGTCCATTTGCACCACATAGGGGATAAATATTACTTTTGGCACAAAAAAGACAAAATTATGACATATTAATTCATTATTATGATACGACAATACGAAATTAGTCCTATATGCCAAGTCATAATTATGACTTTTATGTTACAATGGTACAAAAAGTCAAAATTATGATAAAGTTAAAAGGATGATATACTAATTAAGTCAAAATCATAAAAGTCGAAAGTATGACATACCAAGTAAAAATTATGGCATTAATTGTCATGTGTCATAAAAAATTCAAAATCATGATATAATATAAAAAATGATATGATTAATTTTACATTAATTTAGGTTATAAATTAATGATATAAAAAGTCAAAATTACGATATAAAGATCAAAATGATGACACTCTAAGTCATAAGTTATAATTATTAGATTAAAAGGCTGAAATTATGTCATTCTAATTCGATAAAAAGTCGAAATTATAAGATAAAGTTGAAATTATTCATTTCTATGTTATAATTTCAGATTTTTATGTCATAAATATGACTTAGTAAGTCATAATTTTGACTATTTATGTCAGAATTATGATTTTACAAACGCATGCAAGTGTGTGTGGCTTTGCGAAAGCTGGAAAAGATGTGGGAAGACAGGGAAGCAAATACATCTAATAAACATTCCCTCTCACTAAACAATAGAGATTCATTCATTTCTGCAGTTTTATTTCTTTCCACGTCGATTCCCACTTGCACAGTTTTTAAGGCGAGACTTCAGTGAGGACACAGATGACTGAAGCTCAGTGAAGCTCAACAGTGTTCTCTTGCATTATGGGTCGCATAGTTTCGTTTATTTGAACCTGTTGTGCAGAATTACCTCTCGTCAGTTTAACTTTATGAGGAGGAGATAATAAAGCTCGAACATTAGCTTGTACTTTCCCCTTATTAATGTGTCTGTAACTGACAGACATTAAACATCAAACCTTTGCTCTAAGTGAGATTTAATACGCTCTTCATAATAAAGGTGCTTTATTGTCATCACTGGTTCAATGGTTACCTTTAAGACCCTAAAATAGTGGAAAAAGTTTCTTTAGATTTGTTTAAATGTTCCTCACACTAAAAAAAGGCTCTTTTAAGACGGGATCACTGAAAGGTTCTTTTGGGAAACAAAAAATATGTCAAAACGGAAATCCCCTTTATTTAGGCATGTTGTCGTCAAAACAACAAACGATAGCTTTAATTATAAGAAATCAGAATTAATAGCATATATTTAATTTAGTCAGGACTAAAAGACTATCAGTGTTATTTGACATTTGATTATCTTATTCAGTTTCTGTAGTATTTCTGAATACTAGTGTGAGACCGACCCAAACACTTTTCTCTTTATTTCTCTTTATTTGTATCTTTATTATTTTGAATACATTTTTGCTACTTTTTTCAATTTAATTTAAAGATTGAAATCAAGCTTCCTTGTGTTGTGTAAACTCATAACAACAAAATTACCCAATTTTAAAAATGTAATAAAAAAATGGTCATATATCGTCATAAATATTATTATCGCAAATATTCTTAAAATATCGTGATATAATTTTGAGGCTATATCGCCAACCCCTAATATATCCAATGTTATTGCTATGTCCATATTAAATAAATAAATAAATAAAAAATAATAATAATTGTATATAAATATATTTTAATCAAATAAATGCAGCCTTGGTGACAATAAGATATTTTTTTTCAAAAACATTATATATATATATATATATATATATATATATATATTTATATATTTATTTTTTTATTTTTTTATTATTTTTAATTATTTATTATTTATTATTATTATTATTTATTTATTTATTTATTTATTTATTTATTTTTAAATCATATTTTTTATAAATACATATATGTGTTTGATTTGTTTTTTCAAAATAAATATATTTTTTATGTTTTCGGAGAAAAATTCTCTGATTGTCTAAAGATAAGGCTCAGATAAGGCTAAAAACTCGATATATTTTCAAAATATAATTGATTTTTCAAGCTGAATTTCAGAAATCCTTCATCATTATGTACTTGTAACACATGCCACTCGTGTGACTGTCGTGGTTTGTTTCATTTACAAATACAGATTTGTTTTAATGTCACTATCAGAGTAATAGTTTGAGTTTGTTTGACACTTGTGTTTGAAGCTCGTCCACGTCAGTCTCGTCAGATCTGGACGGTAAAGAGTATCGTCACCCTGAGGACGTTTGTGTTTGTAACTTGGAGAAATTCAGAAGAGCCGGTTATTCGTCGTCTCCTCTTTCTCTTTCTCTGTAGAGCGGAGCAGGAATGGCAAACATTAGACGCTTATCGAGCGTGTGCAGACTCTTGTGTACACAGAGCTGTTGAAAGAGGAGAACTTCACACCCTTTCTTGTGCTTAACATTTTTTATTTCTTATTTCTTATGCTTTAACATGAAATTAACATGATCTTCAATCTGGTGCTTTTCTGATGAAGGGCTTTTATTGTGAAGGGCTTTTTACTGCCAGTTTGCAAGATATAAACTCAGAATTGCGAGATATCAACTTTTTAATTGCGACTTTTTTTCTCACAATTGCAAGTTTATATCTCACAATTCTGACATCTTTTCTTGCAATTGTGAGATATAATCTCTCAATTGCGATTTATAAAGGACATTTATAAAAAGGACATTTTTTTTCTACTGACCTTTTTCCTCAAATTGCGAGTTTATATCACAATTCAGACTTTATAACTCGCAATTGCAACTTTATATCATGCTACTCTGAGATAAAAAGTCAGAATTGCGAGATAAAAATGAACTTTAAAAAAAAAAAAGTTTTATTCTGTGGTGGAAACAAGTTTCCATTGATTTGAGCGTGATTGATTGGTTCAGGATATTCAGCTCATCATAAGCTTAACTGTGTCTGTGATTTACTGTGATCTTTTGTAAAGAGCATAATTATTTTATGAGTGAAAAAGTCTGATTATAATTCCTCATTATTCCTCATTATAATTCATATGCAGAATAAAGGGGCGGGGCCTGGTTGAGTTAGTTTGTGTGTTAAACTGGTGGTTATGGTAATTAGGGGCGGGGCATTTCCCAAACACACTCGAAGCGCTCGACTAATCACAACACACTGCTCCAGCCGACCAATCAGAGCACAGTGTGCTCTTCAGAAGGAGGGGCTTCATAGAGACAGGAAGTAAACAGAGCGTTACTGACAGACTGGGAAGAGAGGAGCCGCAACAATGGAGAATATGGGGAAAATAATCAACATTCAAGCAGGATTTTTATTTTTTTATTTTTTTTAGTAGAAGCCCATTTGCAACCTTTATTTTTAAGAGTGTCAGACAGAAAAATCACAAATAAGAGATCTCAATATGAAAAAAAAATTACTAAAGAAAAAGTAAAGAGAATCATCTGAAATAAAGCTGATACTGAATTAAAAAGCTATGAAGTCTTCTGACAATGAAAGATTTAAAAACAAAAAAATTATTTACAGAAAAATTAAATGTATAAAAACATGATCAAAGTTACAAAATTAGAGAAGATGTGAAAAATGGAGATCATTTTCAGCAACGAAACACAAAACTCCTACTTAAAAAAACCAAACAAACTACGAGACAATCCATAGCTTTATAAAAATGAAAATAAATCAGAAGTCTTGATTTAATCATAGCGGCAAACACCATTACATCATTATAATCACCTTTTGTTCACTTTTTTCTTTCATGCTAATATAGATGGCCATTTTAGACATGCCTATACTAAAATAATTAAACAATTTACATTCATATTGGCATCTTTGAGTATATTTAAAACCAAAAAAAGTTAATTTTTCTTCAACATGTTAAATAAAGGCTTAAAAGGTTAGTAGTTCAACCAAAAATGGAAATTCTGTCATTAATTATTACAAATTCCCTCATGTCGTTCCAAAGACCTTTTATTAAATTATTAATATATTTTTAGTTGAACTAACCCTTTAAGCAACAGAATAAGCAGTGCTTTCTCAGTTCTTGTCTCAGTACACATTATTTTGCTGCGCTATATTGTCTCTGTGAACGTTCATGTTCAGTCAAATCAGCTTTAAAACGGGTGCTGTTATTATATCACACAATAGCTTATACTTCTCCATCAGCTGGAACATGTCCTGCAGAGAGGGAACGATATGTTCAAAGCCGACGCGAGAGCCGTAAGTGAGAGAATGTGATTTGCATTAGCTCGTGTTAAAGAGAGATCCTGGGGTCCGTAATGAACTTTAACTGTTTTCATTTTGATTGTGGTGTCATTAACTTGAACGACCCAGCATGAAAACATAGTAGACCTCAAAAACAAAATCAAGACTTTCTGAAAGGGCCTCATTAAGAGCGCTTGACATGTGACTATTGGTGATGCTATGTGGACATATCTAGATTCAACAAGGTTGAGAAACCCCATTTGCGACCTTTGAGGTGTTTTTCATTGAGAAACAGAAATAATTGATTTCATTCAATCAGATTTTTCTTCCAACGCCCTTTTCTTCTTAAGTGCTTCCTAAATGCTTTAGTTCTTCTTCTTTCCTTTCAGTTCACCAGCGTTGCTTGTTGCAGGAGGATTATAAAGGTTTCTCAAGATTGTTTTCTCCATTTCTGTCACCTGATGGAGTTCCCTGTTTAGTTGAGGACACTTAAAGGGGTGGTATAATGCCCTTTTCACAAGATGTAAAATAAGTCTCGGATGTCCCCAGAGTGTGTGTGTGAAGTTTTAGCTCAAAATACCCCACAGATATTTTTATAGCATGTTAAAATTGTCACTTTTTGAGGTTGAGCAGAAACGCACCGTTTTTGTGTCTGTCCCTTTAAATGCAAATGAGCTGCTGCTTCCGGCACAGGGGGCGGAGCTTCAAGTAGGGGTGTGCCGGTTTCAGAATTGGTGATGGCGGTTATGACGTGAGTCAAATGTGACGGTTCGTAACATAACCGTTGTCGTCGGGGGGGGGGTTGCGACGTTCGTGACGTTCGTCTGTTATAGGACAACTTAGTTTGAATAAAAATAATATTTGTGTAGTGTTCAATGTTGTTATCGAGATACGCGGATGGGGTATTATTTCATCCGCAACCGCATCACAAAACTCATCATCCGCACCAACGGTTTTTGACCAGATTTCGAAGCCGCACCGCCCGCCATCCGCTGATTGTTTTGCGGTCTATGGACGATGCAATGCTCTGCTGATGCGAGCCGCAAGAAAGCCCTTGTCTGTTCTAGAAAGGATGCAGCAAAGATATTTAATGCTAATGTATGAGGCATAGGCCTACGCTGAGTTTCATTCATTTACGATGAGATGCGCTCTAGTTCAACTTCACAATGCAATGCAAGTGAACGCGCCGCATCGGAGCCTCCATGTGACGGTTATATTGTCTCCTATATTTATTAAATACATGCAATTGGTTGATGAAACATTTATTAAAATTAAGATACAATTTGTACAAAACGAAATTCGCTTTAAAGAAAGGCTTTCTACAAAGCAAAACTTAATGAAGTGGTAAAAATCATGTCTGACGATTTACAAAACAAAACTTCATTAAGTGGTAAAAACCATGTCTCCCGATTGCAAATGTTCATTGCTAATGTTTATTATTGCAAATGTTTTTCATTTGTTTAATAAATCTCATAATGATGGCACATCACTATATCATAGTCATAGCTTTTATTTCTATCTCAAATGATTGGCGGTCGCTTGGCAAAGAATCAAATACAGTTGGAAACGACGTAGACCATTAATAACACAGACTGTTAACAATTGTTTTAATTAGTATTTAAACATTCTCTATGATAAAAAATGTTTGTAAAAAATATTTTAATAACACGGTTTTGGCGGTTATAGAGTTGTAATGACGGTGTTCAACTATAACCGTCGGTCTCACGGTTATATGCTAACCGTCACACACCTAGCTTCAAGAACTCGTGTCCTTTTACCTCACACACACATGCACTGAAAATTTCAACAACTTTTAGCCTTTTATGTTCAAAGCGGAGTCAGACAATGATGGAGAGACTCAAGAAGAAGTGACGACATGTAGAAGCAACAGGACATTTCTGAATGGTTAGTTGATGAGTTTATGAAGCTGATGTGTAGTTATCTTCTAGTCATTGATTAGCATATTCTGTCTTGATAATCTATAAATCAGAATTGAATTTACAGCAGAATTGAATCATTATTTCCCTGTAAAGCTGCTTTGAAACGATCTGTATTTTATAAAGGTGACTTGATGCAGTCAGCCGCCACTTTTCATTTATTTTCTCCAAAATATTCATCAATATATAGAGTTGTAAGCCATGAACCAAACCAGCCAGCTGCAACTAACCAGATGAATCAGCATTTGATTCAAAGCCAACAAAGATAGGATTGTGTGTTCAAATGTGTTGTAAGTAAAGGACCTGCTTGTTAAGCACCGAGAGAGACATAATCAATTCACAATCAATGATGCAATTTAAAACTATTGAGTACGTCAAGTCACAGAGACGTCTATAGCGCGTTATACAACCGTTTCAAAGCAGCTTCACTGTTATAAACAGGAAAATAGCTGTTAATGTTGCAAAGTTCATCAATTCAGCTGTAAAGCAGCTTTTAAAAAATTCAGTTCAGTAACTGTGCAAAGTTCATCAATTATGAAACAAATTCAATTTCAGCTGTAAACTGAAGCTCTACAGAAGAAGACAATAGTGCCATTATTCAGTTCAATTCACTTAGTTTTGTTCTCATTTTGATAGTCAGTGCAGTCAAAATCGATAATATTACTGAATATTAAACGTAACCTCATTGATTATAAAACCAAAACACCATGTGCCTCTTGTTCTTTGCACAATATTCATGGATTCAGTGAGTTAATTCAATCAAGAGTCTTTTAAATGATTCATTAAAAGAATCAGCTCATAAGAGTCATTTGACTATTTTTGGAGCTCAATTGAAAGACATGCAGTTCATAATGTATAATGATGTAAATGTTTTCAGGTTTAAATCAGTTTTTGCATAAACAAAGGCTTTTACTTCAGTAAACTCAAGCTTTACTCTGCTGTGTTTCAGGACTCTTTATCTGTGGTGTTATCAGCGGTCTCTTTTGCATGTGCTGATTCGGCTGGCGCAGCTCAAATAGGAAAGTGAAACTTTGTCACGCTGATGTTAAAACGGGTCATATGAAGTGCGGTAAACTATAATAGCTCATGCAGTGCACAGGGACGGTCACAGTTGCGCACCTGTAAACTGACAGCAGTCGCAGTAAAGCACTGAAGTCATGTGCATTAGCATAAAATGCGTGAGTGTGTGATGCAGGGCTCAAAAGTGCGAGAGTTTCACATGCATGTGCGATTAAAAATAGATGTGTGTGTGAACTTTCAAATCTATTTTGCAGCATGTGTGCAAATAAAAAAAGTTCCTACAGGTCCTTATGTGAATGTGTGAATGTGTTGCTATGTATGTGTATACACACACACACACACACACACACACACACACACAAACACACACACACAAACACATTACATTTAATCATTTAGCAGACGCTTTTATCCAAAGTGACTTACAAATGAGGAGAGCAATAGAAGCAGTTCAGCTAAGAATAGGACAACAATATGCAAGTGCTGTGACCCTTCCCAGTTTGGTCAAACGCAGTACATGTATTATTTTTTTTAGATATATTTATATATAGATATAGAGTAGAAGAGAAGAGAAAGGAAAGCGTTAGTATTAATGGATCAAGTGTTGCCTAAAAAGATCAGCCGTTTCTTGAAAATGTGATTTCAGAACTCAGCACTATTGTCGTCGTCGTCTTCTTCTTCTTTTAATCAAGTAAATGCAGCCTTGGTGACAATAAGATAATTTTTGTTATGTATGTATTTACATATAGCCTATCCCACGATGACTTCAGATGACGCAAACTTGCACCAATGATACATTTTTCTAAATGTCATAATCATTTTGTTAGCAAACAAATATTCATTACTTCAATGAGCTCATTGTTTCTGCATTAAATTATTACATTGTTTAAATTATTATATTTAAAATGCATAAACTATATATATATGCTATTTTTATATAGCATGTTAAAGTTGACACTTTTTGAGGGTGAGCAAAAACTAACGTTTTTGTGTCTGTCCCTTTAAATGCAAATGAGCTGCTGCTCCCGGCACAGGGGGCGGAGCTTCAACAGCTTGTGTTGTTTTACCTCACACACACATGCACTGAACATTTCAAAAACTTTTAGCCTTTTATGTTCAAACCGGAGTCAGACAATGATGGAGAGACTCAAGAAGTGACAACATGTAGAAGCAACAGGGCATTTCTGAATGAGTTTATGAAGCTGATGTGTAGTTATCTTCTAGTCATTGATTAGCATATTCTGTCTTGATAATCTATAAATCGTGTTCCGGGGGCGGGGTTTATGTAAATTCTAGGGTTGGTGATGTCACTAACCCGGGAGGAATGTGGTGTAGTCTCTACCAGCCGTTTGTTGTAGTCCTTAAAAAGCGATTTCTTTAAAAGCAAATATCTCCATTTGCTTTGAACTTTGAGCGTTGTAACTTTGCAGATGTTGTTTATGCTCAAACAGCAACATTACACACTAACTAAAGTTAGAAAAGTGATATCATAATCAACCACTCCTTTAAAGGGGCCGCAAAGCAAACAAGCATGTTGATCGTTATTTGTGCAGACTGACCACAAGTAGGGTTTAAGCTAACCTCGTGGAATCTTTTAAATGTAAAAGTAAGAAATTGATCGATGGAAAGAACTCAACAATTATAGTGAGATGTTTGCTAACTAAATAATCCAATTCAAAGCCATTTGTGTGGTGTGGCTTTTGTGTTCATGGTTAAGTGCTAGGCTAATTTGCTTTCCTGCTGAAAAACAAGCAAGCATGAAAATGTTGTCTATAAATAGTGTTGCACGCCTTCTTATCAAATTCACATGATCAACCTTTCCTCCATTTTGCTTGGGGACTAATGTGGTCGGAACCAAAGTGTACAGGACTGCGTTTTCTGGAATCCTCTCAGCCTTCGACATTCCCATTGGTTGCCGCCAAACCGCGCCATAGCTCATTACCATAAAGTTGACCTGACTTCAACTCTCCTCGACGCTCTTGCCATCCAAGATGTGCCGCCGTTGTGGTGAACAAATGAGTCCTACTGAAGAGATGAGTCCGAGCTTAGGACCCCATTAGTATGCCAGTAGTATGCCTGATCTAAATCTCTTCTCGCCATAACTTATAGCTAACGTGAGCTGTTTTAGTGTTATTATGTGGTAGCTGTATGCTATGCTATTATCTAAGCTAACTAAAAAACACACTAACAACGAGAAATGTTTAATTTCACAATCTATAGCTTAGGTCAGCCATTCCCAAACTGTGGTCCGGGGACCACTAGTGGTCCGTGAGGGTACTGCAGGTGGTCTGTGGAAAGGCAAAATAAAATATAAAATAAATTTTTTTTTTTACCTTCATTTTACCAGGAAATTTCCATAAAAAAAGAAAAGTAAAAAGAATATGTAGGCCTATATTGATATAACATTTTATTTAAATAGTCAAGTTATGGTGTGATTACTAAAATAGCCTAGTGGTGTTCGGCCGTGACATTCAAGTTCAGTGCCGTAGAACCACAACACTGGTTCGGTGGATAGCAACAGGTTCTCTGAAGAGAAAAGGGCAGAGGCAAATTATGTTCTCATTATCACATCACACGCATAGCCTTTAACCCTCTGGGGACCAAGCTGTTTTTGGGGTCCTTGAGATGTTCTGACATGCCTTGATATTTGTGCTTTTTTCAGTTATTTATAAACATGTTAATGGCAAAGGTGTAAATTCACTCTATATAGCACAAACAGGGCTACCATAATATGCGAGCAACGTGCATGTAGATGTTTGTATTTTTAAGAGAATAATGTTTATGCGTGGTTATTGGAAAAAAATAAAATGAAAGTTGCTGATTTAAGAACACAAAACACATAATAAATATGTGTCCACAAGACTTTTGACTAATTGATGTTGTCCCTTTGAGTTCTAGCTTCAAAATTATGTGAAAATCATCCTGCCTGATTGTTCACATGAAACACTACATTGATTTAAACATTGTAAAACAGTTTTTTTGTCAGAAGAGGTTTATGCGTGGGAGTGGTAATGGGTCATCAATATTAATGAGATTCAGACCAGGGGTGTGACATAGACGCTCCCCCAAGTGTTAATGGGCCATCAGTGAGGCAGCCTGAACAAAGAATGAGGAGATTCAAATGTTTTGTTTTTCAATCTGTTTTATTGTAATTTTGTAAAAACAAAAGTAAAGGCAGGTATCTCACAGTAAATGCTTATGCCCCGTTGATGCGGGCTCTAAGCAAATCAAATGTGACCATATATTACATATATGTGACCTTTTATATTAACATTACCAATCAATAATTGTTATATTGTGCATGCATAACAACACATTTGTTGCAAAGCCACACAGGCACATATAGGCTACATTTGTATCATCACTAAGTATATAAACAAAATGTAACTAACATCTGTAAAATAGTAGGTAAATATGTACTTACTCTTTTTGATTTTTGTTGCTGCGTGTCCTCGTTGCAGTGGAAGGCGAGAGTGAACAAGCTACATTCCTTTTAAAAAAAGTTACAAAACATATGTAACATCAACCAATCTCCAAAAATAAATAATAAAGTCATACAGGCTCATATTATTAACACTAAGTATAAACAAAATTGAACTAACACCTGTAAAATAGTGGGTAAATATGTACTTACTCTTTCTGATTTCTGACTGTGTTGCTAAGCGCACTCCGAGTTGCAGGCGGAGGTAGTGATGAAGCTACATTCCTTTTAAAAAAGTTGAAGAATATTATTACATAAATATAACTATAGTAGCATTAGTCTATAATGAATTACTGATGTAAATAATTTTAGACGCGTGCAATAAGCCTATATGCGTGTCAATGGGCCATTACCGGAGAGGCACACCGCAAACATTAGCCTAACACGTTTGTGCACTTCATTAACTGGGTATATTTACACATTTCAGCACATTTACACACATTTACAACTGATATTTGCGAGCATGCATCGTTAATGATAATGAGGCAGCATTTATATAGTCAAAATATAATCTAAACACCTACTAGGCCTACTTTCTAAAATAATTTATAAATTCTATCTTTCATACATAATGATCTAAACATATAATTTAGGCTACACATACAAATACAAATTTCCTAACCAAGGGGTGTAGCATATGTACACAAAAAAAAAAAAAAAAAAAAACATTTTTAACATTGAAATGGTACGAGATATTAAATTCATGGTATAGATATGCACTTTCATTAGATCGTGTTGAATATAGGTAGATATAAAATGTCAGTACTCTGGATGGCAAGTCCACCCAGTATAATATGTAAGCTCATGTTTTGAATAGCTTGTCAACTAATGCAAGTAAGAATAAATACTTACTCATCCGAAATTCTATCCACGGCTGGATCAAGTCGCTCTTCAAAATACAAACGGTCGTCATCAGAGTAGTCGCGCTCCTCTTCTGATGAAAATCTGGACTCTTCGTCGCTAGTATCCAGGACGAACTGAAGGGCTTCCGCACCGGTGTACCGTGTCATCTTCCCAACGCGCAGGTGACGAAATGATGAAACTTGAAGCGTTTAATGCATTTGCTTGGGGGCGTTTACCTGTTTTGCATAGATGGCTTAGCACATTATCTTGTGAATAGCGCGCTCCGTAAGTAGGCGTGAACGAATTAAAGTCAATGAGCTCGTAATGAGCTCGACTGGAATCGCTCTCTTTTTATACAGATTACAGAAGCTGATAATATTTGTTTTTTATATAAATGACTTCATTTAACAGATGCGATCTCAAGCTTTATGCCCGTGGGTCTGTTTGCCTGTTTGACTGAATTTTCGCGGAGTTATAGATCATTTTCGAACGCGTTTCAAATGGGAGTTTACTGACAGAGAGAAGGCAGAAATCGCATCATGTTAAAGTTTCTTTATTTGTCAAAAAGCAAAACACTTTATTTTTATTGTGAGTATACAGAAAAAAAATAGAAACTGAACAGGATCGATTGATGTATAACACGAAAATTAAAGATCAAAATTAACAGAGCATTTTGTGTTTATTTTTCATTGCTAAAAAAAAAAACGAGCAAAACGCGCCGGCGCGTTTTTGGTCCCCAGAGGGTTAATGGTGCGTTCACACCGGATGAAATTTCGCTTCAAACTTTTGTTTTTACGCGCGTCAATTTCGTTCTTGACACGCGAATTGATACAAAGTGGTCAAGCGTATCACTACACGGGGGTGGTGTGGCGCAATGGATAAGACACCTGCCTTTGGTGTGAGAGACCCGGGTTCGAATCCACTGTGAGACACCAATGTGTCCCTGAGCAAGACACTTAACCCCTAGTTGCTCCAGAGGCGTGCGACCTCTGACATATATAGCAATTGTAAGTCGCTTTGGATAAAAGCGTCAGCTAAATGAATAAATGTAAATGTAAATGTACACGCGGCAGGCGCGAATTTGACATATGATCCCTTTTTGAATTTGACACGCTATTCGCGTCCGGTGTGAACGCACAGTTAGACATAGGCAGTTTATGAAACGAAATGTTTATAAATGGAATGAATAAGGCCTGTTATTATTTTAATTTCCAGTTAGTTTCTTGATCTCGCGTTTCTGAAATGTTTTGCAGATGTGCTGTTAAGTGGACAAACTCAAGCCTGTACTTTTTGAGGACTTGTAAAACTCTGAAGATTATAATCCCCTAAAATCGCCAAAGGTTTTGAAATGTTGATTATATTCCAGTGTTCTTATTACTGTATAGATGTCAAGCCTGTTGTTCAAATGAACCTGATTATTGCCCTCGATCGGGCGCTTGAGTAAATAAATAAATTAAATATGTGGCAGCCGTTGTGTGCAGTAAACTTTCTTTTAACAAGCCTGTTGTACTGATGTGATGACCAATGATAGTTTTAGTGCTAGTAAGCCTATTTAGAGGTGCAGATTAATTCAGGTAGGACTCTGTAAACATATTTTATTATGTGTATTATGAGGTGGTCCGCGAAAATTCTTAAATACAAATAGTGGTCCACACACACAAAAAGTTTGAAAACCCCTGGCTTAGGTTAAATACTAGTATATTAAACGTATAAGTTAAAATACATTAATGATTCGTTATAACATAGTACAAATGTCTTCTATAATAAAGTGATTTTGTATGATTTGTAACCAGGCACTAAAGCGATTACCCATAAAACGTGCTTTGAACCAATCGGATTGCTTGGGTCCTAAGCTCAGACTCATCTCTTCAGTAGGACTCATTTGTTCACCACACCGGCTCACATTGAAAATGAATGACTTCCGGCCAATTTGACGCTCTCGGCGGCGGAACACATGTGCTCCTTTGGGGAAAAGAGGGATCAAGCATCAAACCCTTATAATCTAAATGGTCTGTGTGTATTGCAGGTTTGCTGGTGGGCGCGTTGGACACTGTGTTGGACTCAAATGCACGAGCGGCTCCGTTCCGGATCGTTCTGCATGTTCCCGGGTCGCAGGTCAGCTGGGTCATAGCTAGCGGTGAGAGTGTGTTTTCATCTCTCGCACTCGTGTGACACACTCCCGTCATAAACACCAGCATGTCTCACGTGTGTGTGACGTTGTTATCTGTGTGTGTTTGCAGGAGCCACGATAGAGGAGGTGCAGAAACACTGGAAATGGCTGGATCAGAACATTCTGCCGTACATGGCCGTGTTCGAGAACAAAGACGACGCGGCGAGTTTTGTACTGGGCAAAGTGAAGGTACAGTCATGCTCAGACCTTCCTACCAGGCCTGTCGCGATTGTTGATTAATCATTTGATTGTGGTTATTAGTTCTAATTAGTTATAATTATATCAATAATTGTGCCGTTTAAAGGTGCAGTGTGTAATATTTAAGAGGATCTGTTGACAGAAATGCAATATAATATACATAACTATGTTTTCAGTGGTTTATTTAAACCTTACATAATGAACCGTTGTGTTTTTATTACCTTAGAATGAGCCATTTCTCTCTACACACACCGCGGGTCCCCTTACATCCACATGTTTCTACAGTGGCCCTAAACGGATAAATGCGTTTAATCACTATGTTGTTCTTTGTGCAAAGAAGCTATAGCTAAAGTCAGCGAATAAAACACTGACACAATGATGAACAAGTAACAATAATCTTTGTAAAGAAACCTCATTGTTTAACTGGCTACTCTCTGCTGTCTCAGACGACGACATCACTTCCTGTCGGCCACCGTAACTTCTGTTGGGTGCAATTCACAACATCACCACTAGATGCTGCTTAAACTTACACACTGCACCTTTAAATTTCAATCACATTTGCCATCCAAATAAAGGAAATGTAAGCAATCCCATTAGGGTTGCGCGATATGCTCCATTTTCATATCGTCCTATCGTCAGCCTGTGAGATCGGCGATACACGATATTATCGTGAGGGGGCGGGGCTTACTTATTTGATTATTAACTTGCTTATTTACTCATCAATTTGCTTGTTTTATTACTTCGTTTTAAATGAGAATCTTTTTCTATTTTGCTAGCAAAGGTGGAGTGTTTATTAATAGGCTAAATCAGGTTATTTCCTGGTATAGTGAGGCAAAAAAAAGATCCTAATCATTCTTGTATCTGACTCTGAGTATTTCAACATGTCAGCGGGAAATTTACAGACACATTATCCTCTCATGCCGTTACAGATGCAGCATTTTGACTGTAGGCTGCTTCTGCACGAGATGAGAACACGTTTTAATTTCTTGGGTCAAGAAAGAGTCGGAGTCTGCGATATGTCCTCCTACCAGTGCTCTCTCTGTCTGGATGCACTTCACATATGCGCACCGCACTTCAATAAGCCCAAATAACGCGGGTTAATGTGTTTTAAATGCCGGGAGAAATCAGAGGCAAAAATCTAAAAGTCGATCGGTTATACGCCTATTTAAACTTATGACTTGACTCTGATAAAGGAAAATGGGTTAATCCGTTTACATGACCACATGCATTGTCAGTTTATTCAGCATAATCGAGTTAACGTGCATGTAAACGCGCTCATTCCCTGAAAACGAAAGCAGAAACGGACTGAGCTTTCGCTGCATTAACGGCGCGTTCCCTCAGAGACGACGGTGGATATAATGGTATAGCAACTATCTTAATTTACTGGCTTAATATTTCTCTTGTGGACTTACATTATTGACAGTGAAAAAATTAGAAGAATATTTCTTGTTAAACAAGTTTGAAGTTGCTTGTGATTTTCACAGATGGCAGAGTTTCACAGATGCTTCGTGAACTAAAGACTTTTATTAGGCCTAGGCGGCCTATATAATTTTATTGATATTATTATTATAATTAATATTTTGTAATTGTATTGTTTTTAGTGTTATTAGTGTCATTAAATATTTTGTTAATGTGCTATGGAAACAAAATACTGACGAACAACGATGCCGCGTCTTCATCTTGGCTCTGTATAAGAATGATGCGTCTGTTAAAACAAGCACTCTTGACAATTTGTGAATGGATCACCTTGCAATTAAATTTCGTTGTGGGATGTAGTTTTTTTAGTCTGTTTTAAAAACATTTTCTTTGAGGAGTCCTCATACGCGCGCGTCGGTGATGTCGCAAGTGTGGTTATGTGGTGATGTCACAAGTGTGGTTGTGGTGATGTCGTTATGAATTTAGGCAAGGCAAATATAATTGTAGTTCCTAATTTAATAACTATACTAGCTTCTTAATAATAATACTGATTTAATACATTAATGGGAAACCGAGCCAATTATCGTATTGATATCGTCAAAGGCATCTGCCATCGGCAATATCTCTGTCTATCGTCGATACACGATACTATCGTCTATCGGCACAACCCTAAATCCCATCAATATTGTGATATCCCATCCCATCCCATCGTGATATTAGCCCCTTTCACACAGTAATCCCAGTAAATTACCATAAAATTACCAGGATGACTTTACCAGTAAATACACAAATATACTGTTCACACAAGCAACGTCGTCCTGGCTTTTTACATTTAAGAGACCATTTACATATCAGCACCAAAATACCGGTAAATTCTGTGATGTCAGTCATCGGAAATGATCTTTAAACTTCATTATCTGTTCAATTTCTCCAAATTTTTTGACTTTTAAGTGACAGGCGTGACACTCTAGACACATAATAGTATTCAACAGCAGAGCCGCAGCGCTGATGAATGCAGGGTCTCGAGCGCGACATGCTGAGAAAGCTGCCAGACGCGGCGCAAATGTCCATCTAGTGCATATTTGCATAAAAAAAACTATTAGAAGGCGGTAATGCTTTCAGTAGCTGACTTAATACGTCAGCGTGTTCAGACCTTGTTCATGCTGATACCTGTAATCCTGTTCTTTGTTCACACTAGAGCTGCACGATTAATCGTTAAATGATCACGATATCTATTTAAACACCCAATCTTATTCCTAAATGAAAATGATTCACCTGTGTCTATTAAACCTTTGACAAAATCACACCGGATTTAAATCTGACGAGAGCGGTTGTCATGTATGAAACGGCTTCACAAACAGTCTTTTCATTATTTCCGTGCTACAAATAATCATATTATCACAAAAGTACTGGGATAAAAGATCATAGTTCGGATAAAAACACTGCTCTCTATGGTAGTGATCAAAATAGAGTAAATCACCTTTTGAAGTAACATGGCGCTTCAAATAAATATTGTATCGATTACATCGTTACACCAGTAGGTGGCGACAAGTGACTGTTAAAAAATGTTTGTCATTGAATCATTCAAGAGATTCGTTCAAAAACGCCGATTCATCCGGTAATGAAACAAGTGAAGTATTTATGAGTGAGTCATTGAATCATTCATTCAAGAGATTCGTTCAAAAACGCCGATTCATCCGGTAATGAAACAAGTGAAGTATTTATGAGTGAGTCATTGAATCATTCATTCAAGAGATTCGTCCAAAACGCTGATTCATCCAGTAATGAAACAAGTGAAGTATTTATGAGTGAGTCATTGAATCATTCATTCAAGAGATTCGTTCAAAAACGCTGATTCATCCAGTAATGCAACAAGTGAAGTATTTATGAGTGAGTCATTGAATCATTCATTCAAGAGATTCGTTCAAAAACGCTGATTCATCCAGTAATGCAACAAGTGAAGTATTTATGAGTGAGTCATTGAATCATTCACTCAAACCAAATTTTTTTTTTTTTTTTTTAATTCTGATTAATTAAAGACTGCAGCAATTAACTAATTCAGCCAGCGCAAATACCTGTATTTACATCCTGTTTTTGGTCGAAGTCCAAAGTAGTCGATTGTCGAGTTCACACGCGTGATCATAGGTACTAAACCAATGCGTGTGAACTCGACAATCGACTACTTTGGACTTCGACCGAAAACAGGATGTAAACAGGTATGTGCGCTGGCTGAATTAACATCACTTTTATTCATATCTTTCACATCTACTGTAGTCAGATTCACTCGTGTTCACTCTGAAGGAATCACTCACTGACCTGTGCACTTGTAATGACACATCAAGGATGTTAAGAGGCTAAAAGCAGGTTTAAAACTTGCCCCATTGAAGTCAACAGGGTGCAAATGTTAAAAAGAGGATAACACGGTGTAGGCAACACCGATTTTTGTCGTTGTTCTCTGTATTGACAGCACTCCAAATTTACAAAAAAATTAGCTCAATGTTAAAATTGACCGGAGTTCTCCTTTAACGGTAATAGTTTTAGAGACATTCAGTTCAGTCCAGACTCTAATTATCTTGATATTTTTATGCACATTCACAGGGTTTAATCGCTGAGGAGGTTCTAGGCGGCCCGGCTGCAGGCGAGGATGATCCGGCACGCTTCCGGGAAGATCTGGCGCGGTTCGAGCAGCGTTTCGGCCTCCCTCAGCGAGAGAAGCTGGTCTCGCATTACTCCTGCTGTTGCTGGAAGGGTCACGTGCCTCGCCAGGGCTCGCTTTACCTCACCACCAACCACATCGCCTTCTACTCCTTCCTACTGGGCAAAGAGGGTGAGGACTTCCTATTCGACAAACAATCCTGTCCACAGAGATATGAAGACACGCACAACTGTTTTCAACACTGATAATAATCATAAATGTTTCTTGAGCATCATCAAATCATCATATTAGAGTGATTTCTGAAGGATCATGTGACACTGAAGACTGGAGTAATGATGCTTCAGCTTTGATCACAGGAATAAATTACACTTTACTATATATTCACATAGAAAACAGTTATTTTTAGTGCTGGGCAACGATTAATCGCGATTAATCACATCCAAAATAAAAGTTTGTGTTTACATAATATGTGTGTGTTCTGTGTATAATTATTTTGTATATATAAATACACACATATGTATGTTTATATTTAAGAACTATTTGTATGTAAATACTGTATATATAAATTTATACATAATTTATATCATATATAAATATTTTAGGGCTGTCAAACGATTAATCACGATTAATCTCATCCAAAATGAAAGTTTGTGTTTACATAATATATGTGTGTGTATGGAGTATAATTATTTTCTATATATAAATACACACACATGCATATATATTTAAGAAAATGTGTTATTTATATATAAAATATTTATAGATAATATAAATTATATATAATATAAATATATATACACAGTATATACATGCAAATATTTCTTAAATATATACATGCATGTGTGTGTATTTATATATAGAAAATAATTATACACCGTACACACACATATATTATGTAAACACAAACTTTTATTTTGGATGCGATTAATCGTTTGACAGCCCTACAATATTTTAAATATAAATAATAAATTTCTCTCAAATATATACATGCATGTGTGTGTATTTATATATACAAAATAATTATACAGAGCACACACACATATTATTTAAACAAACTTTTATTTTGGGTGCGATTAATCGTTTGTAATAATATTTCACAATTTTGAATGTATTTGTAATCAAATAAATGCAGCCTTGGCACTTTTTTTTAAATGGTTATTATATGGTTTGAACATTTCAAAACGGGTTTTCAAACTGTGGGTCGCGACCTATTTGTGGGTCTCAGAGTCTGACAAAAGTGGGTCACGAAAAGTCACTTGGCTGCAGCTAAACTTACGTTTCAGTGAATGACACACACACACACACACACACACACACACACACACACACACACACACACACACACACACACACACACACACACACACACACACAGAGTTTAGTTTTAAATGAAAGTAGACCAGACACATCATGATTTCGCAATGATGTAATGAGCAGAACGTATATAAATATATATATTAAGTAAAATCCTTTTATTTTAAGTGAAATGGGGAAAATAAAGGCTGTGCAGTGTCTAAAATAGAAATCTGAAGGTTTTGCAGTGAGTGCTTCCAGTGTCGACTACTCTATTGACTATGGCTCTGTCCTAAACGGCACCCTAAACACTTGCAGTCTTACAATGAGTCTGCACTTTCGTGATGCAACGCCGCTTTGACTGTTGGGTATTAAGCCCTATTCGGGCAGGATTAGCTTTACTAGGCTAGATGGAGTGATGTAATTTAACCACAGGACGTCTGTAATATTAATGGCCAATCCGCACGGGATAAGAGATCTCAGTAAACTAGCAGAAGTGTGAGAGTAACTCGATTTACACACCGCCGTCACTCCTGTCGTCATGTGTGTGTTACGCTGCTTCCTGATATCACGTGCGCAAACACATATAACCTATATTTATATATATAAAACAGTTATTGTATTAATGTATTAATGAACTTCAGATTGGATTGTGTTGGTGAAAGGCTCTTATCTAACGCTAAAAGATGTTTCGTGCCTCTAACAAGTGCTGTCGATCTCCTCTCTGATCTGAATGGTGTGTGTGAAACACTTGAGGTTTGCCACAGACTCGTCCCAGCGTCTAGAACGCGACTGATGCTTTTTCAAGCGTCTCCATGCTTTAAAAACAGCGGAAAACTACTTTTAAACAGGAAATGACGGAATATTTGGTGCCCCAGCGTACTTCTTGGAGGAAGACTCAATGGAGCATAGAGGCTTAACTGCTGTGGCCGGGTGTCGCTGGTGGTGGTGGGGGGGAATTGGATTGTCGGATCAAGGAGAGATGTCTATGTCGGGGGGGTATGCTGGTTGTGCTCACTGGCAGTTGTGGATCAGCCCCTGACGTAGAGTTTAGAGCAAATATACAATAGCTTATGGACTGATCTTATTGTATTGTTGTTATTATTATTACTGTTACTAATACTATCATTACTATATTTTTTATATATATATATATATATATATATATATATATATATATATATATATATATATATATATTATTATTATTATTATTATTATTATTATTATTATTATTATTATTATTATTATTATTATTATTATTATATTTTTTTTTTTTTTTTTTTTTTTTTTTTTTATAAATCACTAAAACTATTACTATTGTCATGATTATTATTATCATCGATAATAACACCACTAATATTGATATATTATTATTGATTATAAATATCGACAATGATATTGAGCTTCTTCTTTTTTTTCTTTTTTTTTTTCTCTTTCTTTCGTTGTTGTCATTCTGTTTTTGTTCTTCTCTCTCTTCTGTATTTATATGTCACTGATTTCTTACCTTGTATAGGTTACTGTTTTGTTAATTTGCAATAAAAAAAAATTTAAAAAAAGGAAATGACGGAATATTTACGTACATATTCACACGGGATTAGTGTCACCTGAGGTCATTTTTCCAGACCTTTTTACTGAAGGTAAAAGTCTCTGTAATCTTTACTGACATTGTCCGTGATGATCACTGAGATGCACATTCAGACGGGACTAAAATCACAGAGAAGCTCATGATTATTACTTTACTCCTCCTCTCCATGATACACTAGTCCCGTCCGAATAGGGCTGAAGTCTGCTGCGGAGTGATGTTTACTTAATTACTCAGTAAAACAATATGTTATTGCGAATATTATTGTTACCTTTAAGCATGCTGTGTTTGTGCGCAGTGAAGCTGTTAGTTCCCTGGGCTGAAGTGACGCGGCTGGAGCGCGTGTCGGTGGGTTTGCTGACGGACGTGATCCGCGTTCACACGAGACGGAAACAGAGGGAGTTCTCCATGTTTCTGGAAGTGGACGAGGTGATGAAGGTCATGTGTCAGCTGGCTGACATCGCCCTTCGCCGACTGCTGGACAGTGGAGGACTCACACTCGACCAATCGCTGCAGGAGTCCACTAACATCACCAAGAGGTTCACATCTGCGTCACATGCACATTACATACTAGATCAGCTTGGCACACACTGCACATGTACAGTGGGCTCCGCAAGTCTGACAGTCTGATTTAAAATCACCATGAAATCAAAATTGACAATTCAGATTTTTCATGGAATATTGCTGTATTTATTACATATAATTTATCTGTGCACATAATTTCATGTGCCTTGTAATCTTGAATCTAAATAACTTCCCCTCTCTCGTTTCTTCTCCGGTGATGTGTGTGTGGGCGGGGCAACCTGTCACTCACATGAGATCCACCAATAGCAGACCACAACCATCCAATCAAGTCCCACAGACAAAATCAAGCCCCGCCCACATTTGTTCTTGTTCCAGAAGCCGTTTCACTCGAATACACGGCACAACAGGAAAGAAAAAAATTACGTTTCATGCGGACTTGGAAATAAACTAAAGTTTTAGAATTTTGAATAAATTTAAGGTGAGACACTACAGGTGAATAGGGTAAAATTTTTAACTAGCAGATATCACAATGAAACTTTCCCAGTTGATTACCTACATCAAGATGAGAAAAAAATGTATTACAAGTTTTCTGTAATTTAATGTTTAAATATGCAAATTAGGCAATATCTAATTAAATATGCGCTAATTTGCATATATTTTAAAAAACGAAATCTGAGTATTGGATAAAGCCAGGTTAAAAATTATGTTTTTCATTGTGTTCACATATTAGATTGGAAAAAAAATTGAGGGATTTATGGATATCTACTTTTGTTATCCTGTAAATCAGAATATACTGTCAATAGCCTTAAAAAAATTGATTTTCGCCATGTTTTTTGGAATAAAATGTTATATAAATCAGGCTAGGAATAATATATTTACAAATCCCTCTGTAAATGTCTTCATAATATAACTAGGTACAAGACTGGAGAGTTTGGTGTATATCAGTGCTACTGAAGTGGAGATTTCGGACTCGGAGAATGAGAGAAAAGTCATTTTGAGCATATCAGCCAATGAGATTGCGCATTCAGCTCTTTTACTTTCACGATTGGTTGCTGATAAAAAGGAAATGACCATATTTGGATCCGACAGGATTGTACAGGAGAGAGAGAGCTTTCTAACGATATGTGTGATGACAGGGTGCCGGCAGAGATCGCGGAGCAGCGTGTTGATTAAGAACGCCAACTTTTGTTGAATTCATGAGAAATCTACAGACGCAAACAGACGAAGTGTAATAAAATAAAGACCTAAATGTGTATTTCAGACTTTTTTCACCACAAGTCTGAAAGAAGACATGTTATTGAAGACAAATATCCCAAAATCTCAAAATTGACCAGTAAAAAATGCCTGCCGTGTCTTGCCTTAAACAAAGAAACATTGATATAAAATTAATAAAAATTTGGGCTGGGTGATGAACCAATATTTATCAGGAAAGAAGAAATCCACAACATCACTTACAAACTTTTGTGTGATATTTATCATACATCTAGTCAATCAGGAGATGCCACTAAAGTCTGCATGTTCCTCGTGTCTCTGTGTGAATGAGCGGTGCGGTTAGTGAAACTAAAACTCAAAGCTCTTCACTACTACTCACCAAAATAAAAGTTTGGTTTAACTTGGAAAAAAAATTGACATTACTATTGTCAAGTAAAATGTACTTCTTAAAGGGGTGGTTCGGGATTTTTGACATCGGACCTCATTTTTAAGTCAGCCTGGTTGTTATTCATCAGTGGAGACATTTTTTTTTTTAAATTATCCAGTCCTTATATTTGGATAGTTAGCCGATGCTAGGCTAGCGCGAGTCAATGGTATATATGTTAGCCAGCCATTAAAAAACGTTTTACCCACTCCACAGTGCACCAAACGCAAATCAATTATAACACTAGACTATCGATGCAAATGTCCGTTGAGAGAATAATGTTAGAAATCAAACTTACCTTTCATCACATTGCATTAGTTATAATTTGTTCCCTGTAATCATAAGCCTTGTCTACAGCAGCAGCGGAGTGATATTGATTACCTAGGCAACCGAGTGAGCCGGTACACACATGTACTACACACACTGTAGTGCGCTTCTGTTCTGTGTTTACTTTTTGCCGCATTACTAACCGGAGCAAAGTAATATTCCACAGCTGCTGAGAAACTAGTTCCTTTGGGATCATTGAGATGAAAGGTAAGTTTGATTTCTAACATTATTCTCTCAACGGACATTTGCATCGATAGTCTAGTGTTATAATTGATTTGCGTTTGGTGCACTGTGGAGTGGGTAAAACGGTTTTTAATGGCTGGCTAACATATATACCATTGACTCGCGCTAGCCTAGCATCGGCTAACTATCCAAATATAAGGACTGGATAATTAAAAAAAAATAATGTCTCCACTGATGAATAACAACCAGGCTGGTCCGAAAATGAGGTCCGATGTCAAAAATCCCGAACCACCCCTTTAAGAATACAATTTATTAAAATATTGCAATAATTTATTATTATACAATTTATTGAGATATTACATCATTATTTTAAGAAATGTCATATAAACGATATTTTTTCATTCATGTTTTAATTTATACAGTTGATATCTTATTATATAGCTTAATTTATGGAGTTTACTTTAATACTCATTCTCTACCAAGTCCCAAAGGTCTACCGAATGCATTTCCTTTCCCAGTAATGGCATGAAATAAATATGATAAATATCAATATTTAATGATATGGAAAAAAATATTGTGATATATATGTCCTCAGAGACGTCAGTGAACCATCTGTTGTATCGGCCTCATTTGAATATTCCCTTCCATCCAGCCAATCATCAGCAGAGTTTTGATTCTTGTACACTTCCTCCTGTAAAGGGGAAGTTCACTGAGACAGTGGAAACAAGTAAAGCAGAACTGAGGAGGACAGAAATATAGAGATGATGCTGGTTAAAGTTTCTTCTGCTCTTTCTTAGAGATTTAGAACAGCATCTGCATTGAAGCTGTTAATGGGTGATTATATAATAATAATAATAATAATAATAATAATAATAATAAACGTTATTTATATAGCATCTTTCATACAAACAATGCAGCTCAAATTGCTTTACATAAAAGCATACAAATCAAATACATAATGCATAAAAATAACAACGTAAACGCATAGAATACAATATGTCAAGTCAGCTTTATTTCTATAGTGCTTTATACTATAAAGATTGTTTCAAAGAAGCTTTGCAGTAATAAAAGGGAAAATAATGATCGATGCAAACTTTATCAAGTATGAGACTAATTCAAATTCAGCTGTAAAGCAGCTTTTAAAAAACTATTGTCATTATTCAGCTCGATTCAGTTCAGGGTTGATTCAGTTCAGTGTTGATTCAGTTCAGGGATGATTCAAGTTCAGTGTTGATTCAAGTTCAGGGTTGATTCAGTTCAGGGTTGATTCATTTCAGGGTTGATTCAGTTCAGTTCAACTGTTACAGTAACTACAACATAGAATACTAAGGAAAAGTTGGGGTAAAAATATAATGTTTATATATAATTTATTTTATATATAAATTATATTATTAATAATAATATAATTTTTCCTTCCTTGAAATCTATTGGTGATGTATTCCATAAGGCATAATAAAGAAAAGCTGCACCCCAAATTTTCTCTCGTCTGTATCAGAGAACCTCCAGTAAACCAGCATCATGAGTCGATGTCTGTGAGTGCTGTGTGGTGTGTGTGTGGGCTGTGTGGTGTGTGTGTAAGCTGCACGTGTGTATTTATAGAGCAGCGAGGGTTAGTTGTTTGATGTTCGGAAGCTCTCAGATCTGTTGAGGTCGGATGCATGAGCTACTTCTGTATAACTGTGTCGGTTTCAGGGTTTTGGAGGAACAGGCTCTCCGGCAGTACGTGCTCTCTCTCTTCGGCCTGCCCCGGGCCGAGCGTGTACGGGAAGTGATGTCATGCTCGGTTTGGACTCCTCATGCCCGCTGCCACACGCCGGGCACCGTCTACACCACAGACGGGTATGTGTGCTTCAGCAGTCGTGAGGAGGGCCAGTGTACGCTCATCATACCCCTCGCAGAGGTACGGACGCCATCACATGTCCTGCACAGCTTATGAACTGCACGGTTAAAGGAATAGTCACTTTGGATGAAAGCGTCTGATAAATGCATTAATGCGACCCTGGATCACGTCACCAGTCTCGAGTCGCACGGGTTTATCTGTGGCAATAGCCAACAATACATTATATGGGCCAAAATTATCCATTTATCTTTTATGCCAAAAATCATGAGGATATTCAGTAAAGATCATGTTCCATGAAGAGATTTTGTACATTTTCTACTATAAATATATAAAATATTTATTTTTGTGAGTGAATGCAGCACAATCGCCAACATAAATGAACAACTTTAAAGGAGATTTTCTCAATGTTTCGATTTTTTTGCATCCTCAGATTCCAGATTTGCATCAGCCAAATATTGTCCTATCCTAACAAACCACACATCAATGGAAAGATTATTAATTCAGCTTTCATGTGATGCATAAATCTCAATTTAAAAAAATTGACCCATGTGACTGGTTTTGTGGTCCAGGGTCACATGTAAATGTAGGAATAGTTCACCCAAAAAAAAAAAAAAAATTCCAGACTGTATTATTTTAGTTTTTTTGTGGAAGATGTTTAGCAGAATGTCAGTGCTGCTTGTTTCTACACAATTCTCAAGCTCCAAAAAGACGAAAAATGCACCATAAAAGTATTATATAAATGTATCAATAATGCCCTTTTGAACTTTTAATGATCCAGCTTATCTCCGGATATTCTTTCTAATTCATTAATTATTCACTTTCTTAATTTGGAAGTGTTGTTTAGAGGTAATAAGCATGCATGTATAGCAAGCATGGTAGTTTTCATAAGTCGGTTGCATATGCATCAATCTTCAATCATGGATATTTTTTTTTTTTTTTCAATTGTGAATCATTTATTTTCGTCAATGATTTAAAATTTCACTGGCATCTAAAGTTACAACCTTGCCATTTCCATCAAAAATAACTATATATATATATATATATATATTAAAATCTTGGTCATATCTAAATCTAATCCAATCTTTTTGTGAATCGAATCATTCTAAATTTACAAAAAACATTCGGGAAATCGAATCGTGAATAATAATAATAATAAACTATTTATGTTGCACCATTTGTGGATAGAATGCAGCTCAAAGTGCTTTACATAAAAACATAAACATCAAATACCTATAAATAGCATAGTAAAACAGTACATAAAACACAGAGTAATGCCAACACAATGCATAGAATACTAGTTAAAAGCTAAAGTAAACCGATACGTTGTAGCTTTATTAAAAAAATATTAAGCGAACTGGCTTCCTTAATATCAGTTGGTAATGTATCAAAATGATTTACTACCCAAACAATCACACCGGTACAGATTTGTTATGAAACATTAAGTATGTTTTTGTTGAAGCTCACATGTGATGATGTATTAATGAAATATGTGTGTGTGTGTGTGTGTGTGTGCAGATCCTCTCCATTGAGAAGGCTGAGAGCACCAGCGCTCTGCCCAACCCCGTCATCATTAGCGTTCGGTGTAAGCGTGCGTTCCAGCTGATCGAGCTGCTTCATCGTGACGAGCTGGTGGAGAACGTACGAGGACGACTGCGTGATCTGCACTGGGAACAGAATCTGATACGTGGACACGACCAACGCAAGAAATCCACGGTACTCTTGACATCTGATGGTTCGGTTTAGAGATGGACGAGTATGAGTACTAAAACTTTCTTTTTGTGTGAACCCTAGTTTAGTCTGTTAAAGAGGACCTATTAAGCCCTTTTTCAAAGTCTTGATTGTGTTTTTGAGCTCTAGAACAGGTTTTCCTGCTTGAATGTTGATTATTCTCCTCATATTCTCCATTGTTGCGGCTCCTCTCTTCCCAGTCTGTCAGTAACGCTCTGTTTACTTCCTGTCTCTATGAAGCCCCTCCTTCTGAAAAGCACACTGTGCTCTGATTGGTCGGCTGGAGCAGTGTGTTGTGATTGGTCGAGCGCTTCGAGTGTGTTTGGGAAATGTCCCGCCCCTAATTACCATAACCGCCAGTTTAACACACTACTAACTAACTCAACCAGGCCCCGCCCCTTTATTCTGCGCATTAATTATTATAATGAGGAATATTGTGACGTGTTCGTTCCCGGAAGAAACTCAAAACTACAGTGGAGGCGTTTCAGGAGTTCAGAAACACTGATATAGAGAATAACTCCCACTGGAGGGACTTTTTCATGCTCAATACACACTAAAGACAGAGGAACATGGAGTAAAGCAGAACAGGAGCGCTTTAAGAGACATTAGCGAGATGCTCTTGAGCCGTGATGATACTCAGTCACTGACATTTACAAACTGCCCTGTTCCTTCTTCAGGCCTTTGTACATATTAGAATAGGTCACTATATATAATTCATCAGTGCATGGAAGACATGATCACTCGTTCATCTCTGCACATGATACCTGCACATTTAGCAAATAAATGTGGAGGTTTACACTGAATATTTTAAAGGTGAACATTATTACAGGGTTCCCTTAAAAAGTCTTAAATTTTTGATGACACTTTGACTTAGACGTATCTAAAAGCTTTCCAAATTAAAACTATCTAATTAGCATACGTATTTTTTTTTTGTTATTCTATCTTTGTGGATTTGCTTGTTCACGTGACAATTCGCGGCAGCATTAGCCTACGTCTGTCTCCAGCACGCGAGAGGAGAGAAGGAGAAGAAAGTTGGTAAATGTCAGTTCAATTGTAAGTTCATTCTTTATGTGCGTAGGAATGTGCGATATTTATCGTCTATGATGATATTGTAATCACTGTTTTAACGATGTACGAGACACTGCGAGCTGACATCGCATTAGCCTCTCGTGCTTTCACTGCGTGATGTGTGCAGTTATAGGTGTGTCCCCAAATTAGTTTTTTGTCTTATATTTATGTTGTTATATTAGAATATCACATG
Organism: Squalius cephalus; assembly: GCF_949319135.1. Classification (NCBI taxonomy): domain Eukaryota; kingdom Metazoa; phylum Chordata; class Actinopteri; order Cypriniformes; family Leuciscidae; genus Squalius; species Squalius cephalus. The sequence goes on from NC_137130.1 coordinate 2,481,676, forward strand.
AGCAAGAGTGCCGTTTTCCCGTGCACTACTGCAAATGTGATATTTATTTTATACAACCGTTAAATTAACAGTAAATTAACATTGTGAGTTACTTTTTAGACACAATATTGTCAATATTGTCCCTTTATTTCGCGATGAAACCGAGAGTCTCAATGCAACAGACAGCGCTGATTTTTTTGACTGAATTCAGCGTTTTCAACTAATCATTTTAACGATTCAATGAACAATCCCTTGCTTTTCCTGAATGAATCAGCCGTTTGAACAAATCGGTTGAATGAATGACTTATTAAAACAGTGACTTGCCGCCACCTACTGGTGGTTTTAGTTTCATATTTAAAATAGGGTGAGGGTGAGTAATTACTGACAGAATTTTCATTTTTGGGTGAACTAACCCTTTAAGATTTAGTCCTACACTTCACTTGAATTACGACTGAGATGCTTGATAACTAACTTTGAGCCAAGTCCATTCTTATCAGTGTTCTTGTGAGTAAATCTCAGAGGCTTGATGAATATGGACCCAGTTCAGTTTATATATTATTCTCATGTCCTGCGTCTCGCATTTTTGATTGCAAAAACGCGTTCTGTCTGAACCAGGCTTAATGTTGCAGTGTGTGTGTTTTCTGTCTTCCAGATCTCCGCCACTCCGTATTACACCTTCTGTTACGACACCGTCCAGTCGGACGAAGAAGACATCATCTCTGATAAAGCTCTGCGTCACACGGTCCTCACTGACGCCCTCGTTTCCACATTCCCCCCCAGTCAGTCAGACTCCAAACACATGATCAGTGTGAGTACACACACCTGACATGGTGAAGATCAGTTACATCACATGACTGAACCTGTTAAAGGGACGGTTCGGAGTAAAATCAACCTAGGGTCCTGTGCACCATGACCTCGAGCCAAACACCCCCCAGAAGCCTTTATTCCCTTGGTCAAACATTATTAAAGTTAGAGCTTATTTAGAGATATCAGCCGGATGGTTTAGTGCAGCGCTAATGGATCCAAGGCTGAATCTGGTAAATTACCGCACTAATAATGCCCAGAATGGCACCAAACTTCTACAGTCGTACAAATAGGTTCTGTACTCATAAAACGAGGCATTGGAAAGTTTGTAAGTACATCAGGAGTTTATTTAAATAACACTTGCCTGACGGCTAATGCTACCGCTAACCCGGACGTCGACGTCACTTCTGTGATTTGGGAAAAGCACGTAAAAGTCCTTTGCAAAACTCACAAATGTAAGGGAAAAGCTAGTGAATTTAACACTTTATAGAAATTAGAGTTAACTAATAATTGTTATAAACTGGCACTACAAACAAAATATTAGTGCATTCCTGGAACTGGGCGTCGTTACACTACATCCTTATGATCGCTTTCTGCAGGACTTTTACAAGCTTTTCCCAAATCACTGAAGTGACGTCGGCGTCCGGGTTAGCGGTAGCATGAGCTAAAAAATGAAAGTGTAAAAAAGTGCTCCAGCGAAACTATTGCGTTCCCCTGAGAAACTTTGCATTTTTTCCATCACCATGTCCATAATATCACAAAAATTGTTGTTCCTATAAGATTTTGTTTAGGCTCTATACCAAAAATAACTTCTATAGTGGTGGTGAACAGACACGACAACAACATGTGAATTTTTTTTTTTTTTTTTTTTTTTGCGTTCCCATTTGCTTCTATAACTTTCTAAAAAGGCTCAAAAATATTGCAAGATACATTGTTAGTCAGAAGAGAGAAAGATTTCAAATTTCTCATCTCACACAAACACTGTGAACTAGTTTACTGTAATTTAATACTAATGTAATATAACACTAAGTATAGTTTTATGAATGTATGAATTGATTTTTTTTAAAAAAAATTAAAGGTAACACTTTCAAATAAGGTTCATTAGTTAATCTATTAACTAACATGAACTAACAATGAGCAATACATTTGTTACAGTATTTATTAATCTTTGTTAATGTTAATAAAACTACAGCTGTTCGTTGTTTGTTCATGTTAGTTCACAGCGCATTAACTAATGTTGACAAGCACAACCTTTGATTTTAATAACGTATTAGTAAATGTTGAAATTAATATTAACTAAGATTAATAAATGCTGTAGAAGTATTGGTCATTCTTAGTTCATGTTAACTAAGGTAGTTAACTAATGTTAACTAATGAGCCCTATTGTAAAGTGTTACCAAATTAAAATATGAAAAAGAGTCATATTTTTTATTTAAAAAATACACTGATGCTTTTCATGCAAATAATTTCCTGTTGAATGTCGGTGTGAAATGTGAGTGTGTGTGTGTCTCCATCAGAACACAGAGCAGGTCAGAGAGCGTTTATGGGACGATCACTTCACGGAGTTTGGTCGTGGCGTTCACATGTTTCGCACAGATAAGATCCGCACGCTGGTGACGCTGGGGATCCCGGAGTCTCTGCGCGGCGAACTCTGGCTCCATTTCTCAGGTGAGAGAGAGAGAGAGAGAGAGAGAGAGGTTGATCGGGTTAGGCCGAGTCACACAACACCATGGAAGTGACTTTCTTTTGTTCTGGTTTTTGTCACTCTATATTTGTGCGCCTCAAGCGTCTGTGCAGCATCTCACTTCCCCTTCTGGAGAAATGTTCATATAAACCAGGGGTGGGCAATTAATTTGCCCAAGAGGCTACATGAGAAACCTGGGCAGTTGTAGAGGGCCGGACCAATACAGTTAAAGGGATAGTTCACTTTGAAATTAAATTTTGGTGTGTTTTAGCTTACCTCAAGGGCATCCAAGATGTAGGTGTCTTTTTTTCCGCAGTAGTTTCACAAGTCAATCTGTTCTTGTCTGACAGTCATATCATGCAGGTCTATGGTCACTATCTCAACGAGCATGCACAGAGAAGTCCAAATTAAAACAATTCCCCATTGTAAGTACACATTGATGGCCTAAGACACGAAACGAGCGGTTTATGTGAGAAAACGAACAGTATTTATATCGTTTTTACCTCTTATAACACAGCCACGTCCAAGTGATCTGAGGGCGCGCGCGCATCCTGGTGTGTGACGTGTGCGCGCGTTCTGGCTTAGTCTGCGCAAGCGCCTGAAAAGGGTAAAAAAGTTAAAAAACGATATAAATACTGTTCGTTTTCTCACACAAACCGCTCGTTTCATGTCTTAGGCCATCACTGTGTACTTACGATGGGGAATTGTTTAATTTGGACTCTGTGCATGCTCTTTGAGACAGTGACCATAGACCTGCATTAAACGACTGACAGACAAGAACGGTTTGACCTAAAAATATCAAAATTGAAACTACTGCGGAAACAAAGACACCTACATCTTGGATGCCCTTGAGGTAAGCTAAAACATACCGAAATTTAATTTCAAAGTGAACTATCCCTTTAACTCAGTTCTTTCCAATGTATTATTTCTCTTTATAAAAAAACAGGAAATGAATGAAATGAAAATGTGGAGCACACAATCACTATTTAATGAACATTCACAAAAACAGTTTTGAAAATGTGCATTTTTTGCTGTTTCAAAAACTAGCATCACAACTTTATACATAAAAGCAAGTATTTCAAAGACCAGCATGAAATTAACTATATAAAAAAGCAATAAATGCCCCCAGTGTTGGTGTTTATGTAGATGCCTTGACTTTTAAAGCAACAGTCCATAACTTTTGGCACTCTAGCGGTTAATAAACAGAACTGCATGTGTCTTCCGGAAGAACATTGCAGCCGGAGCTACTTCTCTCATGTCTGTGACGAGTCGCGCAGGCTCTGGGCTACTCTGCAGCGGTTAACCCGACCGGCCTAAAATAGTCCGAATATAAACACTGATTATAGGTGTACCATAGTTATTCATGATAAGACAAAAACACGGTTTGGAAAATGTATTCATGATGTACTCGCTCAATTTATAATTTTCGTACATTTTGAACAAACAAAAAAAGTTATGGACTCCAGCTCTAATTTACCAAATATGTACAATGCCCAGGTCTGATATAAACACTCACAGCCTGGAGTTTTATTACATGCATTACATGATCACCTCGTTTCATGGAATCTCTCATGTTACGCATTTATCGGATTATTCATTTTGTCAAATAATTGCATTCAAAAATAGCATGAAAAATGCACATAACTCATTAATACTCCTCTGAATATGTGTTTTGTAAACCTATGCATCAAAATTCATTGTTTATTCATTCTTATTTTAATCAACTGTTTTAACCCAGGATTCATACAGTCTTCGAAAACCTGAATATGTGGAAGCCTAGAAAAGTTATGGAAATTAATCAAATCTTAATACACAATGGGCATTTTTGTTACAAATATGATTTATTTATTTTTCCCAGTCATGCTCTCAATTGGGTAGAAATTGTGATAAAAAATTATTTGTATCTTTAATCTTTATTCAGTAAATCACAACTGACCAGAAAAGTAATTTAAATTCAATGTTTAAAAAGAGTTGGGAAGAACATTCAGGTCTTAAAACTGATTCAAATTGTACAAACTTGTCTTCTTATGGCCATGAAACTTGCTTAATTTGATATTAAAATAGATTTCCGTTCCTATTTCAATTGAATTATAAGTTAATCTGATATTTATTAGCACACAAATGATGTTGTGATTTTGTTCCTCATATTTTTGCTTCAGTGATTTAATGTGAGGACTATTTCACCACAGAGAACTTTAGTTATTTTTAGATTATTTTAGATTAGGGAAAAGTTCTTACTAGGAGATGCAAGCTGATGTACGTCAGCTTTATTTCTACAGCGATTTATACAATACAGATCGTTTCAAAACAGCTTCACAGTAATAAACAGGAAATCAATGATGCAAACCATCAAATATGAGACAAATTCTGCTGTAAAGCAGCTCTAAAAATACAAGTGTCATTATTCAATTCTATGTTGATTCAGTTCTGTTCAATAATAGTGCAAAGTTCATCAAATGATGATAAAAGTTGTCTTTAGTTGTCTATGATTTGAATTACAACCTCATCTTTGTTTTACTTTTCGTTTTACATTTACTTTGATTTGGCACTTTATTGTGTGTGTGTGTAACGTCCCGCCCACAGACGCGAGTTCCTCGCTGGCCGCTCATCCAAACTACTACGCTAATCTGCTGGAGAAATGCCGGGGCGAAACGAGCATCGCTACCGAGGAAATAGAGCGAGATCTTCATCGCTCGCTCCCGGAGCATCCGGCGTTTCAGAACGACACGGGGATCTCTGCCCTGCGCCGGGTCCTCACCGCCTACGCCTACCGAAACCCCACCATCGGATACTGTCAGGTGAGTTCAACCAGCGGATCACTGAGATTTGGCCAGTTTGAGAGAAACCTGCCCACTTGAAATCAGTGTTGGGGGAAACTCATACGTTATCAGATTACTTTTTCAAGTAACTAGTAAAGTAACTCATTACATGAATCCAAGTTATTTCGCTTTTGGTGTGAAAGGGTCTTTACATTTGCCCAAAAATATGCCTTTTTTGTTATATAAAAAACAAGCCCTGCCCAGGTGGAAAAAAAGTAACTAAGTAACACAATTAGTTACTTTTTAAGGGAGTAACGCAATATTGTAATGCATTTCTTTTCAAAGTATGAGTTCGATCAGTAGATCAGTGATATTTGGCCAGTTTGAGAGAAATCAGTGTGAGGGTGTTACTCATTACAAGTAACTTGAGTTATGTAATCGGATTACTTTTTCAAGTAACTAGTAAAGTAACTCATTACATGAATCTAAGTTATTTCACTTAAATATACCCTTTTTGTTATAAAAAAGATAAAAAAAAAGTTATATAAAACAAGCCCTGCCCAGGTGGGGAAAAAAGTAACGCAAAAGTTACGTAACGCATTACTATTCTACAAAAGTAACGCAATTAGTTGCGTTATTACTTTTTAAGGGAGTACCACAATATTGTAATGCATTACTTTTCAAAGTATGAGTTCGATCAGTAGATCACTGACATTTGGCCAGTTTGAGAGAAACCTGCCCACTTGAAATCAATGTTAGGGTGTTACTCATTACAAGTAACTTGAGTTATGTAATCAGATTACTTTTTCAAGTAACTAGTAAAGTAACTCATTACATGAATCCAAGTTATTTCACTTTTGGTGTGAAAGGGTCTTTACATTTGCCCAAAAATTTAACTTTTTTTGTTATAAAAAACAAGCCCTGCCCAGGTGGAAAAAAAAGTAACGCAAAAGTAACGTAACGCATTACCATTCTACAAAAGTAACTAAGTAATGCAATTAGTTACTTTTTAAGGGAGTAACGCAATATTGTAATGCATTACTTTTCAAAGTATGAGTTCACCATCGGATACTGTCAGGTGAGTTCGGTCATAGATCACTGATATTTGGCCAGTTTGAGAGAAACCTGCCCAGTTGAAATGCTCTGTAATGGATGTTACATAAACCTTGTGCGTTAAAGGCCCACTGAAGTGTCTTGGAACGATCAGCTTTGTTTGATGCGTGGACGTAATTTCCACTGAAACAGGAAGCTAAGGCGGGACATATTGAATGGCTCCTCCCCCTTTTCAAATAGCCAATAGCGTTTAGTTTACCTCACAGACTGACAGCACCATGGAAGCGAATCCGAGCGCTGATGATACGTTGGATTTAATAGTAGAAGTTTGAATATATTCTTAACCAACGTGTACAGTTGAAAAACGTAATAAAACTCAAGCGTTTGAGGAACCAAACACACATCTCCAACACGTATTGCTCCGTGACGTGTCAATGGTCGCGTTGGCTAGGTGGTGTTTATAGCAGAGGGGGCGGAGCTTTAGATTCCAGAGAGCATTTGATTGGACAGAAGATGTGATGAAAAGCGGTGATGTCATAAAAATCCCTGATCCATTTTAGCGGAAGTGAGAGACTGTGAGTTTTGAATGCTTATATCTCCTGAATGCGAATTTCAATTCGTCATTGTTTTAAAACACACCAGCTTATATAACCTTAAGGCCAACATAATCATACTAAAAGCTAAAAAACTTACATTTTGATTTCAGGGGGCCTTTAACTATGCTTTGTTCTGTGTGGTTTGTGCACTGATGTGTGTCTTCTCTGTAGTCCATGAACATCTTGGCATCTGTGATGCTGTTGTACACCAAAGAAGAAGAAGCTTTCTGGCTGCTGGTGACGGTGTGTGAGCGGATGCTGCCCGACTACTTCAACCGCAGAGTCATCGGTGTGTGTGTGTGTGTGTGTGTGATTTAATATCACTCTGATTTACTTCTAAATGCCTTTGCTGCTTTGCTCTCCCTCAGTTTTATACAGTATGATGTTGTAAATGTTTTGAACTGATTCAGATTAGTCAAGTCAGTCTCACAGAAACTTGTCCAGATCAATTTCAGTAAACAGGGGTTTTATAGTTAACTAAAACTAAATTAAAATTAACTTACAATTTTTTTTAACTTGAAATACAATTTACTGAAATAAAATATTAAAAATGTAGATTTGTTTTATTTCAGCTAGTTGCCAAATAAACATTTATCATTTACATTTAGTTGATGTAATAAAAATATTAAGACCTATTTACTAAAAAAAGACTAAAAAAGATTCAGAAACAGGGTTTTTATAGTTAACTAAAACTAAATAAAATAAAAAATGTATGACTTGAAATAAAATAAAATAAAATTAACTTAAATAAAATATTGGAAAAAAATTAAAAATTAAATTCAGCTAGCTGCCTAATAAACATTTCTCATTTTCATTTAGTTGATGTACTAAAAATACTACAATAACATGAATAAACACTATAAAGACAAAAAATATAAACATTACACTTTAAATACAAACATTTAAAACTAAACTATACTATTTAAAATGAATAGTAAAAACACAAAAAAAATACTACAAACTTAAAATGGAAAAAATTACATTCAAACTATTTATTTATTGAGTGTAATAGTGTCTAAATGATACTAATAATACTGTTCAGAAATCAAAAGGGAAAAAAGTGCTATTTTGCATTTGCTAAGAAGTGCTTCTCCACTAGAGGGCCTCAAGAGGACTTAAAATATGACAAAAACTTGGAAAACATATAAGAGGAATATAATAATATAAGAGGAAGCCTGGAAAAGTTAAATCCTAAAACATCATATAACGAATATGCATTATTTATTTATTTTTCAGTCTCATCAAGCTCTCAGTTGAGGAGAAATTATGATTTTTTTTTTTTTTTTGTAAAAATCCTTCTCCTTAATCTTTATTCAGTGAATGAGAACCAGACTAGAAAAACTGAAGAACATTCAGGTCTGAATCTAGGAGTGTCCATAAATTAAAACTGTGTTTTGGTGTGTGCTGGTTTGTCTCTTCACGAGCCTCTATGACGATGTCACTTCCTGTTCCTCTGTCTCAGGAGCTCAGGTGGATCAGTCAGTGTTTGAGGAGCTGGTTCGTGAGCGTCTCCCGGATCTGTCGGCCCTGGTCCCGGACCTCTCTCCGCTGGCCTCGGCGTCGCTCACGTGGTTCCTGACGCTGTTCGTGAGTGTGTTGCCGTTCCGCAGCGCGCTGTGTGTCCTCGACTGCTTCTTCTACAGCGGCATCAGGTCCATCTTCCAGATCGGCCTGGCGGTGCTGGACGCCAATGCAGTCGAGCTGAGCTCGTGCACCGATGATGGACACGCGCTGATGATACTGACCAGGTGATGCACTGACAGATCAGATATGATGTTCAGTGTGCTTATATTGATATGATTGTCAGAGGAAGCATTTGAATTAATGAATCAATCATTGTGTTCAAGCAGATTCTAATGTTTTATGTAAAGAACAAAGTAAAATACAGTCAAATCTAGTGCAAATAATCAAGGCATGTTTGCACAATGTTTTTCAGTAAATGAACCCGAGGAAGAATCATGTTTAATCATTTTCATTTATATGCACTATTTCATATTTATGCATTTAAATTTATATCTACCAGTATTTCATGTTTACCGATAACCATATTTTTCCATTTATCATTTCAATCAATCATTCATTATTTCATATTGAATCATTTTCATTAATATGCACCAATATTTTATATTTATTCACGTTTTCATTAATCATTTGAAATTAATCATTTAATATTTCATGTTTAATAATTTTTTCATTAATCATTTCAATTAATCATTAAATATTTCATGGTTTATCATTTTCGTTTATATGCACCAATATTTCATATTTAATAAATTTTCATGAATCATTAAATATTTCATATTTAATCACTTTCACTTATATGCACCAATACTTCCTATAAATCATTTTTCATTCATCATTTCATTAAATATTTCATATTCATATGCACCGATATTTCATATTTAATCATTTAATTTCTTAGTTGTTTCAATTAATCATTAAATATTTCATATAAAAAAATAATTTATATGCACCAATATTTAATATTTAATAATTTTTATTAGTAATTTCAGTTATTTATTAAACATTTAATATTTAATAATTTTTTATTATTTAATACTTCATACTTAATCATTTTAATTTATATACAACAATATTTAATAGTTTTTTCATTCATAATTTCAATTAACCATTTCATTTTGAACCATTTCATTTATATGCACCAATACAACAATACATAATCATAAACAGCAATGCAAGTAAACATATAGTTACTAAACATTGTAATAAATGAAAAATGACTCATGAACATTTTTTTAAGATAATGTGAACAAATCATTTAACCAGTTATGAATCAAGCGGACATTTTGAAATAATTGACACAAATGAATCAAGCTTGACAACTTTGTTCTGAAGTTTAAATGAGTGAATAAACGATCTGTGTGAAGGCTCTCGTATTCACGAGACGAGGAGGAATCATGACTGTCTAATGACGTTATTAATTATCCAGCTTTCAGATAAATAAAAACATTAAAATCATTGTGAGATTTACTTTCAACTGGCATTTCGTCTCTTTCTGGTGATGTGTGTGTGTGTGTGTGTGTGTGTGTGTGTGTGTGTTAGTTTCCTCGAGCAGGTCAGACACGAGGAGGAGTCACATGTTTGTCCTGAAGACACAGGAGCTTCTCAGCATCTACACATCACCACTCTCATCACTGATGCCTATGAGGTATGTGTGTGTGTGTGTGTGTGTCTGCCGAACCGCATCACTACGCACACACTCTTACACACACCTGCAAACCTGAAATGAAAAACACTGTAGTTTGTATTATTTCTATTTAACAGCAAGAATGATCTGTTTTCTTTTTAAAATGCATATTCTTTAATCCTCACAGGCAGGGACACAAAGCAAAAAAAATATTTCTATAGCACTTTATACAATACAGATCGTTTGAACATTTGAACTTCATCAAATATAGACTTAATTCAGCTGTAAAGACGCTCAAATACAGTAGTGTCATTATTCAGATCAGTTCAGTTGAAGTGTTGTTCTTACCTAATAGTGTCAGTGAAGTCAAATCAATAATATTGCTGAATATCAATTATAATATGATTTTTACCAAGAGAAGATTAACCCAGGAGGTTTGGAGGTTTTATTATATTTTTTACATTTATATAAATAAATAAAAAAAAAATATATTTTTAATAGGTTTATAAAAAAAAAAAAAAAATTAAAAAAACATGGATAAACATGTGCAAATAGTAAATAGTGGAGCTCTGCAGCCATCTACTGGTTAAAGTGATCATTTATTATTTTTAAATCGGCATTTTCCAAAAGATGGGCAAAAATCATGTCAACCATGTAAAATTAATGTAAAACTTTTCCATGTTATCCTCATGACTGAAAGTTAGAAATGTGGGTCTTTTATAAATTGAATTTTACATTAAAATGTTTTACATTTATTTATATAAATTTAAAAAATATAATAAATCCTCCAAAAACTACTTAAATGTGGAGTAAAAACATTAATAAATAATGTAAAGTAAAATTACATGTTTAAAAAAATATATGTATTTTGTTGCCTGAGTGTGACTTTTTTTCCACACTAACATAAAAACAGATATTATTCCAATACATTTTTTTATTTGCAGATCTAGAAAGTGTTGACAACTGTACAAAGTCTCATGCCATTTAGGGTCAAAAAGATCCCGAATAGCGCAACAAGGGTTAAAATTAGTAAGCGAGCGTTTTAACTTGGCTTATCACTCAAAATATAATTTTTGTTGGATTAACAGTTTTTAGTGTGTAATGTTGCTGTTTGAGCATTAAAAAGGGAGTTATTCTCTATATCAGAGTCAGTGTTTCTGAACTCCCTGAAACGCCTCCAGTGTAGTCTCGAGTTTCTTCCGGGAACGAACACGTCACAATATTCCTCATTATAATAATTAATGCGCAGAATAAAGGGGCGGGGCCTGGTTGAGTTAGTTAGTAGTGTGTTAAACTGGCAGTTATGGAAAGGGGCGGGACATTTCCCAAACACACTCGAAGCGCTCAACCAATCACAGCACACTGATTCAGCCGACCAATCAGAGCACAGTGTGCTTTTCAGAAGGAGGGGCTTCATAGAGACAGGAAGTAAACAGAGCGATACTGACAGACTGGGAAGAGAGGAGCAGCAACAATGGAGAATATGAGGAGAATAATCAACATTCAAGCAGGAAAACCTGTTCTAAAATAACATCAAGCATTTAAAAAAGGGCATAATAAGTCATTTTCACTGTTAGGAACATTCCAGCTGCTTAAATAATGAAACCGATCAGCTCTAGATCCTCAGATGTCATCATCTGCTCATTCTGTCAGTAAAACTCACTAATTCTTCATCTTCCTCTGTTTCTTGCTAGAAATTTGGGAGTGTGACCGTGAAGCACCTGGAGATGCTGAGGTGCCGCCACCGTGTCCAGGTCCTGCAGGCTCACGAAGACACCACCAAAGACAACGCAGTGAGACTTCCCTTCGCCTCAGCTCTCTCAGATGCTTCTGCGTGTGTTTTTATTGCGGTTGAACTTTTGTGGTGTGTTTTCAGTTGCGATTGGTCACCCCAGACGTGTCACTGTCACAGGAAAACCTGTCTGAGCTCTACGACCTCTTCAAGGTGTGTGATCACATTTATTGAGTCTGAGTAGAATGAAAGTTTTCATCTTTACTAGTCTCTCAAAACTTACATTACTTCAAACTCTCTGAGTGTATATACAGTAGTGGCCAAATGTGACATCTGGAGGGGATATTTGTTTTTACTGACCCTACAAGTTCATTAAACCACCAAATTATAAAAAAATAAAAATAAATAAATAATAATAATAATAATAATAATAATAAAAAAACACTAAACTTGGTTAAGGTATTTATCTAGCAAAATAGTCAAACTACAGGTATAGGTTTTATTTTACTATGCAAAGAAAATGCATAGAAAACAAAAAGCCGACTGTAAAAATCATACATTGACTACAAGATAATCTGTTATTAATATTTTTTTGATTTTCTTGTACATCATTTCTTTGAATGACCGTCTGGATAAAAGTGATGTCGGCACAATTTGTCATGATTCATTGCATTATTATCACTAATTAAACAATCGACTCCAAACACAACTATGCAATATGACTACAAAATCTTTAACACATTTCTAATAATCTTTAAATAAAGGGTTCATAGGCCGGACAGCACATTTGGCCACTACTGTATTACATTTTACTCTTACAAACATGGTGAAATGTATTTTCTTCTGTCTGTTAACATAATTTTCTGATTTCTGGAGTGATAAAAAAAAAAAAAAAATCCAGAATCCCATCTGTAAAAAAAACATTTATCTTTAATATGTCGACAAAATCGAGCAATTTTGAACCTGGTTTTTTCCAATGTTCAGATTTATGTTCTAGAAATCTATGCAAACTAATGCATATTTAATTAGAAAATGCCTCATTTGCATATTTAAACAATATATATTACTATATCTGATATATTTAACAATATATCTTAGTGTGTATATATATATATATATATATATATATATATATATATATATATATATATATATATATATATATATATATATATATATATTATTTATCTATTAGTTAAGATTTTACCCTATTCACATGCAGCATCTCGCCATGGTTGATAAATGATGATGAAGTGTGTGTTTCAGACAGAGCATTTCATCAGTCTGTACTGGGGCGATGGCGTGTGCAGTTCCTCTGGCGTCTCTCCTGCGATGGGCGTCTGTGCCGAACGCTACTTCGTGGACCGAGCTCAGTTTAAGAGCCTGTTCGAGCTGCTGACGCCCTGGATCTGTGGCACACACACCGATACTGTCGCCCAGCGCACCTTCACACTGCTGGACCAGGACAGAGACAACCTCATAAACTTCTCTCAGTTCGTTCAGATGCTGGGTAGGACTGTGTGTGTGTGTGTGTGTGGTTTATTCACGAAAAATATATGTGACCCTGGACCACAAAACATGGGTCAATTTTTTTAAATTGAGATGTATACATCATCTGAAATCTGAATAAATAAGCTTCCCATTGATGTGTGGTTTGTTAGGATAGGACAATATTTGGTCGAGATACAACTATATGAAAATCTGGAATCTGAGGGGGCAAAAAAATCGAAACATTGAGAAAATCTCCTTTATAGTTGTGCATTTATGTTGGCGATTGTGCTGCATTCACTCACAAAAATACATGTTTTATATATTTACAGTAGGAAATTTACTAAATATCTTCATGGAACATGATCTTTACTGAATATCCTAATGATTTTTGGCATAAAAGAAAAATGGATAATTTTGACCCATACAATGTATTGTTGGCTATTGCCACAGATAAACCCGTGCGACTCGTGACTGGAGACGTGATCCAGGGTCACACATGCGTTCTGTCCTCATTGACTCATGCCTCTTTCTCTGCAGATGTTCTGTACTGTGAGGAGCTGAATGAGAAGATCAGGCTCCTGTATCGACTGCACATCCCACCAGGTTCATGACCTCTGACTGCTTCAGGCCGGCGTCATTGACTCTGACACTGGATTAATGCACACTGCAAAAAATAGTTATCCTAATTATTATTTTGCTCTTGTTTTCCAGTACAAATTAATCAACTTGAGGGGCAAACAGACTTTTTATGTCCTTTTTAAGTCTTAATCTAGTGTCTACTAGAACAGGTTTTCCTGCTTTATTTTCCCCATATTCTCCATTGTTGCGGCTCCTCTCTTCCCAGTCTGTCAGTAACGCTCTGTTTACTTCCTGTCTCTATGAAGCCCCTCCTTCTGAAAAGCACACTGTGCTCTGATTGGTCGGCTGGAGCAGTGTGTTGTGATTGATCGAGCGCTTCGAGTGTGTTTGGGAAATGTCCCGCCCCTAATTACCATAACCGCCAGTTTAACACACTACTAACTAACTCAACCAGGCCCCGCCCCTTTATTCTGCATATGAATTATTATAATGAGGAATATTGTGAGAAACTCGAGACTACAATGGAGGCGTTTCAGGGAGTTCAGAGGGACTTTTTCATTGTCTCTTTTTCTTTGAGCTTTTTCCTGCTCAAACAGCAACAATACACACTAAAGACAGAAGAACATGGAAAAAAGCATAATAGGGCATTTTTAATATATTATATTAAGTCTCGTTTTCTTAAAAATTTAGTTTCTTTGCTTAAATCAAGAAAAAATATCTTCTAATGGGGTCAGAAAAATACAATTTGTGCCCCCATATTTGTTCTTGTTTTAAGCAAAAACTATATATTTTCTTTTTCAGAAAACATGACTTAATATATTAAGTCATATTGCTTCTCACGTAAATGTATTTTGATTTAATAATGTTTAGATATTTGCACTGGAAAACAAGACATAATTCTTTGCAGTGCATTAATGTCAAATCAAGTCGCCTTTATTTCTACAGCGCTTTATACAATAGAGTCATTAGTCCAGTTCAAGTTTAGCTCATCTGATAGTGTCAGTGCAGTCAAACTGATAATAGTTCAGAATATGAACTGTCTTTTGAACCCCACAGTGTCCCGTCTTGAATTGATAGCAGCTAACTCTCATTAGCATGATTAGCAGTGGACATCGAGAGCTCATGATTGTGATGTTTCCTCCACAGCGCTGAGTGAGAACGCAGAAGACTCGTCTCCTGTGAGTCCAGTCCTGTCCAGCGCCAGACCTCTCTATGTGAACCTGCCCAACGGTGGGTCTCTGGACAGTGTGAACGTCGTGTTTTCAGCTCACTGCTCCTGTGATGATGTGTGATCATGTGTTTGTAGGAGAGAGTAAGAGTTATGAAGAGCAACTGCGGCAGATGCTGGAGGACTTGAGCAAAGGCAAAGATGAGGAGAAGCCTCTTCCTCACATGAACCAGGTGAACCTTCATCTTAGGTTTATGGACTTATATTAATATGTTAATGCATGTGTATGTTTAGGATATTTAGTCACAAAACTCATCAGAAACCAAACTCGCTCATGTACAAGTGATGATCCTCGCTGCGTTTTGTTGTGTTTCATCTCAGTCAAGTCAGCTTTATTTCACAGCGCTTTATACATTACAGATTATTTCACTGTAATAAACAGAAAAATACCAGAATCAATGATGCAAACTTCATCAAATATGAGACTAATATAAAGTCTGCTGTAAAAGCAGCTGTATATCACTTCATTTTATTTTATTTATATATATATATACAGTACCAGTCAAAAGTTTGGAAACATTACTATTTTTAATGTTTTTGAAAGAAGTCTCTTATGCTCATCAAGCCTGCAGTTAAAAACAAAAACAAACAAAAAAAACAGTAATATTATGAAATATTATTACAATTTAAAATAATGGTTCTCTTTTTTAATATATTTTAAAATGTAATTTATTTTTGTGATGCAAAGCTGAATTTTCATCAGCAAGTACTCCAGTCTTTGGTGTCTTATGATCCTTCAGAAATCATTCTAATATGATGATTTATGATCAATGTTGGAAACAGTTGTGCTGCTTAATATTTTTTTTATAACCTGAGATACTTTTTTCAGGATTATTTGATGAATAAAAAGTTAAAAAGAACTGTATTTATTTAGAATAGAAATCTTTTGTAACAATATACACTACCGTTCAAAAGTTTGGGAACAATAACTATTTTTTTTTAAAGAAATTAGTACTTTAATTCAACAAGGATGCGTTAAATTGATAAAAGGTGATGGTAACGATTTATATTGTTAGAAATGTTTTTATTTTGAATAAATGCTGTTTTTATGAATAAATGCTGTTAACGTTTTACTCATCAATGAATCCTGAAAACAGTATTCCAAAAAAATATATTAAACAGCACAACTGTTTCCATCATTGATAATAACTGAGTATCAAATCATCATATTAGAATGATTTCTGAAGGATCATAAGACACCAAAGACTGGAGTACTTGCTGATGAAAATTCAGCTTTGCATCACAAAAATAAATTACATTTTAAAGTATATTAAAAAAAGAGAACCATTATTTTAAATTGTAATAATATTTCATAATATTACTTTTTTCTTTTTTGTTTGTTTTTGTTTTTAACTGCAGGCTTGATGAGCATAAGAGACTTCTTTCAAAAGCATTAAAAATAGTAATGTTTCCAAACTTTTGACTGGTATTGTATATATATATATATAAATATATATAAAGAGCAAAATAAATTACAAGCAACATTCTGTTCATCAGGATCAGTGTCGGCAGAAGGTCTGGTCTCCATCGCAGCTTTCATTGGCTAAGGACCGTCTGACATGTAAAGCAACCAATCACAGTTGGTTTTGTTCCGCGTCATGTTTAGGGGCGTAAAAATGTAACGTCGATGTGTGTATTTTAAAGAGTCTATGCCACGACCTTTATATACTTCACATACTTTTAAAATCCAGTGTTTAGTTTATCCTGATCGGCGCTCATTGTCACGGTTGTGAACTGTAAAGTCTTTTTCCATGAGGGGGTTTGGCTTCACGACAGCGGTTTCCAGGAGGACCGCTGAATAACACGACACAGCTTCTTCCTTCTGCTGAACACATACAGTGGAAGCCAATGTCTTACCCAGCGTCTTCAAAATATCTTCCTTTGTGTTCGGCAGACGAAAGAAACTTGTGAAACGACTTGAGAGTGAGAAACTGATGACAGAATTTTCATTTTTGTGTTGAACTATCCCTTTAAAGGAGTCATCGGATGCTGAATTCATTTATATGGTGTTTGCATATAAACGTGTCTTCCCACGCAACCACCATACAATGAAAAAAACACATTCACTCCTTTTTTTTAATCCTCAAAAAGCCTAAACACTCTCATTTATCAAGCCGTTTGGATTTTCTGAGCAATATGTCATAATGCTCATGCTCCGCCCACGACCGCTGACGGACTGTCCCGTATTAGCATATTTCCCGTATTAGCATATTTCCTCCCTCAGCCATTGGTATACTGTCCACCAAGTCAGCACTTTATGAGTGAGTTGCTCATTATCATTTAAGGCGAGACACGGCAGGCAAAAACTGTTTGTTTTTTTTACTGGTCAATTTTGAGATTTTTGGATATTTGTCTTCAATAACATGTCTTCTTTCAGATTTGTGGTGAAAAAAGTCTGAAATACACATTTAGGTCTTTATTTTATTACACTTCGTCTGTTTGCGTCTGTAGATTTCTCATGAATTCATCAAAAGTTGGCGTTCTTAATCAACACGCCGCTCCACGATCGCCGTCTGCTCCCTGTCATCACACACACCTTTAGAAAGCTCTCTCTCTCCTGTACAATCCTGTCGGATCCAAATATGGTCATTTCCTTTTTATCAGCAACCAATCGTGAAAGTAAAAGAGCTGAATGCGCAATCTCATTGGCTGATATGCTCAAAATGACTTTTCTCTCATACTCCAAGTCTGAAATCTCCACTTCAGTAGCACTGATATACACCAAACTCTCCAGTCTTGAACCTAGTTATATTATGAAGACATTTACAGAGGGATTTGTAAATATATTATTCCTAGCCTGATTTATATAACATTTTATTCCAAAAAACATGGCGAAAATCATTTTTTTAAGGCTATTGACAGTATATTCTGATTTACAGGATAACAAAAGTAGATATCCATAAATCCCTCTGTAATTTTTTTCCATCTAATATGTGAACACAAAGAAAAAATTATCTATTTTAACCTGGCTTTATCAATACTCAGATTTCGTTTTTTAAAATATATGCAAATTAGCGCATATTTAATTAGATATTGCCTAATTTGCATATTTAAACATTAAATTACAGAAAACTTGTAATACATTTTTTCCCATCTTGATGTAGGTAATCAACTGGGAAAGTTTCATGTTGATATCTGCTAGTTTAAAATGTTACCCTATTCACCTGTAGTGTCTCGCCTTAAAGAGACATGCACCGAAACGGGTCGCTTTGAACAGAGCTGATTTTGAGGAGGTAAAAGGGTGTTGTTTTACACAACCAGTGAGGAATTTTAACTACAGTATGTTGCAAACTTTACATGAAGACCTAAAGAATCATACTAACTTGTGGAAAACGGGCATCCGATGACCCCTTTAAAGCTCCTCATTACAGGTTAGTGAAGGTGTTCACAGATGCGACTCAAACTGCAGATGGAGGTCGTGTGGAGCAGCTTTTACTGAGAATCGAATAACTCAGAAGTGTGTTGTTGTGTGTGATTCGTCTCCTCAGCGGGAGTTCATCCAGTTCTGTAAGACGCTGTACAGCATGTTTCAAGGCGAGCCGTGCGAGGCCGAGCTCTTCCAGGCCATCGGGATGGTCACCAGTCTGGTTCTGCAGATCGGGGAAGCTGGGAACCACACAGAGGACGCTTCGAGAGACTCGGATGCGCACTGGTCCGTCAGCTTCGAACAGATCCTGGCCTCTTTACTGACCGAGCAGGTTCTGGTCAACTTCCTGGAGCGGCCCGTCGACCTGAGCGCGAGGATCGCGTCCGCGAAGGCCCGGCAGTATCAGGAGCGCGCCGGTCTGCTCATGATCCAGCATGCAACGGGAAGCCGATGAGGGCCAGACGACGCTTTCACGTGTGCCTTGATCTCGCCAGGACCAAACCACACCGCACTGCACACACACGACGCGCTTCTGTACGAACATCTGAACGTTCTTAAATCAAGAGTCATTTACTGGAGATGAAGCTTAAATGACTGAGGGTATTAATGAAAATGAATCAAAACGAAGTGAGTTTATGGATAAAATATTAAATATCTGACAATGGGGTCAGAAAAATACTTTTCTTTTGAATTAAGTTGATTTTTCTGACTCCATTAGTAGATATTTGCTCTTGTTTAAAGCACAAACTCACTTTCTTTTTGATTTTTCAGAAAACAAGACTTCGCTAATTCACCCAAAAATGATTATTTACTGTTCTAAACCGGCATGTAGTTTCTTATATTGAACATAAAGGAAGATTTTGTGAAGAATATTGGTAATCAAACAGTTTCTGGTCCCTATTGACTTCCATAGTATTTTTCTCTATATCTCCAGCAACTGTTTGAATATCTTCCTTTATGTTCAACATGAGAAAACGTCATGCATGTTTAGAACAGTAAATAATGACAGAATGTTCATTTATGGGTGAACTGTCCCTTTAAGACAGTTTGCTTCTTGAGTAAATGTCTCTTGATTTAAGAATGTGTTGATATTTGTACTGGAAACCAAAGCAAAAGTACTAAGAAGGAGCATCATTTTCTGCAGTGTGGCGTGTCTAAAATCCCATGATGCCTCAGGGGTGAGCTGGACTCCCCTCACTGAAAGCTTTAATGTAGGACGTCGTGAAGCGAAGCCTCGAGCAGCTGAGCCACATTTATCTCAGTGTTTTAGTTTCACTGTCCTCCGTACAGCTTTACAGTCAGGTTTCATTTGTGAACATTAATTAACAATGATTAATACTTCGAAAGCATTTATTAATCTTAGTTAATATTAGCATTTACTACATATCTGTAACACTGAACTAACATTAACGAAGGTTAATAAATGCTGTAATATATATATTGCTCATTGTTAGTTTATGGATGTTAACAAATGAGAGTTTTTCTGTAAAGTGACTGATTTAGATGATCTGTTCCTGTTTTGAAGTGTTGAAACGCTGCTTCTGTCCTTCACACACCAGGCGAATGTGATAAATGTGTTTCAGTCTCCTCACATTTGAAGTGTTCTGTGTGTATTCTCACACCTGAACAGGATTTACTTCGCATGAGGGATTGTTTACATGTTACTGACTGCATAAACGAGACTCGCATGAAGGAAATATTGATCATTATGATTATTTTACCTGTTGAACATCAGATGATAATATCTGATTCCTGGTTAAAGCTCAAATGCTGCAGCGTTCAGCGAGTTTTAATCATTTAGATTACAATTTATGAGGTCAATTTTTTTTTTTTTTTTTTTTGAAGGAAATATATTGTAAGATCAACATCACGCATTTAGAAATGGATACAGTGAATGTTCATTTAATGCCTACTTTAAGAAATTAAATTTTGATTTTTTTTAGGAATATTCCAGTTTAAGTTCAGCATTTGATGCCAATTTTGACACTTCCATTTTTTTTAAAGCAAAAAATCAAGGTTTTGATGAAATTGTGTAATTTAAAAGCTGAAATGCAATGCTTATTTTACATTAATTCTTCAGTTAAAACTTGTTTAATGGTATTGTGATGGAAACCAAGTTGTAAAAATGTTTTTTTTTTCTTCAATAATGTTAAACACATGATGTGCATTTTAACATTTACAGATTCACTTACACAGATTTTGTGAAAATTAATTTGTTGTAATCAACAATATGCCACATTCTCATTAATTTTATATTTATTATTTGACATATGCAAAGTAAATAAGCTGACTATCTGTGCTAGATCCTGCCGACACTGATCCGGTTTCAATCTGACGATCAGCCTTGGTTTTTCTCAGCTCTCCGATGTATAAAGTGCCTTAAAAACAAAGTCACATGACTGATCCTCAGCTTTATCGTGCCACAGGAAACATTCATGCATTGTGAAATCCAAACGGGACCATGTTTAACTCTTCAGATGCTGAGTAGCATCTAGTTTCCACTTCTGACAGCAGTTTAATGATCAAATCTGGCTGTGACTGAAGATCTTGAGAAACTCTTGGCATGAGAAGGAAACATGTAGCATTAGATGATTTTCTTGGTTGGAGGAACCAATCAGATCTTCTGAAAAACTTTGCCAAACTCTCTCTCTCTGCACAATCTCACCTCGAGCCTTTCTGAATCAATCATATCTTTCAGTGAAGATGTTTTCTGCACAAATGCATCTCAAGTTTACATGTGACGCATGTTGTACTGCTGATTATGTCAATATCTGCACATGCCACAAATAAATCATCCACAACAAAAATCCTTTTATGTTTTTATTCCAACAGACATGAAGAGAAAATTAATTTTCATCCACATTTACAGTCTGAAGACCTGCGGACACAAAAAGCACAAAGTTTAAAATGGTTTTTAAAGATGCACAATGCAGAACAAACACGTATAATGACTTCATTCACTGACAGTAAATGAGCCTCAGATATACGACTGAGACACACATGATTGACAGCGGAGTACCACCTCACCTTTGTACGTGGTGACGGGGACGTATGTGACGAGTGTGTACAGCTTGTTTGGAGAATCTTCGTCTTCATTGCGTTTCCTGGACAGACGCACACGCATGCGGTACGGCACGTTCCTGACAAACAACACACACTAACGTTAGGCATCAGATGCATGATTGTGAATGTCTGACAGCGCTAAAATGCCTTCTGTGTTTGAGCGAGTGTGTTTAATCTGTGTGTGTCATCACAGATGTTTGCAGCTGGAAAGAGGCGAGATTTGAGGAAAAGTTGATGCGCCTCATAAATGTCACTTCCATCAGTTTTTGCTCAAGATCTTGTATTGAGAATGCAAGAGTCCAGCACTCTGTACCGTCTCCTCCGGCACATCCCAAACACTTTCAGTGAATTTAAAGGGATGGTTCAGAGTAAAATCAGCCTAGGGCACCATGACCTCGAGCCAAACCCCCCCCAGAAGCCTTTATTCCCTTGGTTGAACATTATTAAAGTTAGAGCTTATTTAGAGAGATCAGCCGGATGGCTTAGTGCAGGCGCTAATGGATCCAAGGCTGTATCTGGTAAATTACCACACTAATAATGCCCAGAATGGCACCAAACTTCTACAGTCGTACAAACAGGTTCTGTACTCATAAAACGAGGCATTGAAAAGTTTGTAAGTACATCAGGAGTTTATTTAAATAACACTTGCCTGACGGCTAATGCTACCGCTAACCCGGACGCCGACGTCACTTCAGTGATTTGGGAAAAGCCTGTAAAAGTCCTGCAGAAAGCGATCATAAGGATGTAGTGTAACGACGCCCAGTTCCAGGAATGCACTAATATTTTTGGGGTATTTTCAGTTTATAACAATTATTAGTTAACACTCATTTGTCAACACTTCAGAAAAAATAATAATTCGTCGTTACACTACATCCTTATGATCGCTTTCTGCAGGACTTTTCCAAGGACTTTCAGTGAATTTAAGGTGTGGAAAATGATTCTTCATTTTCACAGGTTGAGTCTGATGACTCTTGACACGGTCATCCTGAAATATGGTCATGATGCGTCTTCATACATGCTTGTTTAGGAAATAGAAAGCTACACGCTCCATCAATCAGGCTTAGAAGAACTGTTGCCAAACATATAACATGCTAGAAATGATCCCTGCAATAATGATCCAATCATAGACTCTTAAACATTTGCCTATTTAAAACCAAACAGCGCCTTTCTTTTATCCGGGCAGTGTGTATAACAACTGCAAAGCATCCAAACTTATGAATAATATGATTTATGCACTGAATCCAGCATAAACTCCGGCACAACCTGCACGTTTTAAACCATTCAAGACAGACGTCACTCCCATAACCTCACAGCGATTGGCTACCGCCCGCATTTTTCACTAGATATTTGCATAAAGCCCCTCGATTGGCAAAATAAGCAAGCTGACATTCAGTACAACCCGTGTTATTTACATACAAACGTAATTTACGTATTTTAGTTTGTCAAGAGATTTAAAGCACCGTTTTTGAAGACTGCGCATGTGCGAACGTGCTCTACTATGTAAGAACGAGTCAAATATTGAGTCTGCTAATAAAGCAAAATAACTGAGAAAAATTAGAAATGGTCTTCAGATGCCATGTCTGTAACTTATATGATAAAATCTAGCTTTAATTCGATCTCAAACAGATTAATTAAAATAAGTTATTAGTCCACCACGTGCGAGACGTCATAAACCAACGTGGTTGAACGATACTTTGCGACATACAGTTTCGGGAAACAGTCGTGACTAGCTAGTTGATTTCTCCAACGATGCATCGTACTATGGTAGTTAAGAACGAAACGAGCGGTTTGTGTGAGAAAACGAACAGTATTTATATCGTTTTTACCTCTTGTACACAGCCACGTCCAAGTGATCTAGTGCAGACTGGTGCATGGATATATATACACTAGAATAGATGCCGCCTTGCCTACGGCATTCGTTCCAATGAACTGCCGTAGCCAAGGTATATAGTAGTGTATATATCTATACACCAGTCTGCACCAGATCACTTGGACGTGGCTGTGTAGAAGATTAAAAAAACTATATAAATACATTTAGTTTTCTCACACAAACCGCTCGTTTCGTGTCTTAGGCCATCAGTGTGTACTTACGATGGGGAATTGTTTAATTTGGACGATGGGGAATTGTTTTAATTTGGACTCTGTGCATGCTCTTTGAGATAGTGACCATAGACCTGCATTAAATGACTGACAGACAAGAACGGTTTGACCTAAAAATATCAAAATTGAAACTACTGCGGAAACAAAGACACCTACATCTTGGATGCCCTTGAGGTAAACTAAAACATACCAACATTTAATTTCAAAGTGAACTATCCCTTTAAGTCCAGCTCAGACTACAGACTCGACTCAAAGCGAAGGCATTTTAGTGTTATTAGCGGGAATGAGCGCAACAGAACCGCCGAGATCGTCTCACCTGACACCTTTAGCCCACACGGCCTTATTGAGACGGGTATCGATGCGAACATCCGGCGTGCCCATCTCCTTCACCGCAAACTTGCGGATCTCCTTCAGCGCTCGAGGAGCTCTCCTCTTGAAAGAGCTGGAAGAGAGGAGCAGAGGTGTGTGTTAATCCTCCAGTGTGAGTTACAGGTGAGCGTTCACTCGCTCCAGGTGTGATGAAGAGAGGAGCAGAGGTGTGTGTTAGTCCATCAGTGTGAGTTACAGGTGAGCGTTCACTCGCTCCAGGTGTCACTTACATGCCATGGATGCGCTTGTGGATGTTGATGGTGTATTCACGCGTCACAACCTCATTGATGGCGGAGCGGCCCTTCTTCTTCTCGCCCTTCTTGGGTGCCATCTGCACACACACACATAGAGATATCAACACAACACAACACAATCACACACTGGACATGCATGCATCACTTCACTGGATACACGTCACTCATTAACCAAAACACACCAATATCAACCAATGCTGACTTTATTTCTCATTGTAAAACCCTACAGAACTAGAACATACAGTTCTGAGACTAAACTCTGATTGGACGAGAGACACATAACTGCTAATAATACAATCACGAGCTAATGAACTACATAGTGCAAGAATTGACTACTATTGTCATGATTACTCATATATGTAACTTTATTCATCGCGTTAAAACACAGTTTACCCGGTTAAAATCAGTGTAATTCTGCAGTTTAACGCTTCATATTTTTTTCCGTCTCATTCTCTCACGGACGCGTTAGCATTGAGTCTTTAATCACTCACATCAGCGTCTTAAACACAACAAAACGCATCACAGTGATTCATAATGTGTCTGTACACACAAATGTGACATTAAACTTCATTATTAGTGCTTAATAACGCGGATGATGCTGGATTTATAGACGATAAGCGAGAGGAAGATACTCACTCTGTACGATGAATGTGGGAAAGGAAGAGCGGTGGATTATGGGTCACATTCAAGGCGGAATACACATTCACATCCGGGTCATTACACGTTGTTGAGTTGTCCTTGTTTTTTTTTATGACGTAAATATATGTGAAAGTATATATGAGTGAATATTATGTTTATAATAATAATGAAAAACAACTTTTATTTTAGTTCGCAATTTGTGATTTTTTTTTGAGGTTCTATTTGTTTTCCGTATTATTATTTTTTTGAAACTACATTTCCCATAAATCCTTTCGGCGCACAGGAAGCGCTTACCGACAACCGCGACGGTTATGAGTGAGTGGAAGTGAAGAAGATTCAGATTATAGAATAGAAATAGACTAATGATTAAAACATTAGCCTGTAAAATCTCTCAGATAAGTGTTATATCGGCACTGGAGCGTCACCGCGTCTGGTCTTTTATTGAATATTCATGAGCTGACGGGACGGTATCGATGAGCTCCACTCAGGTAAATGTTGTTGTTAACGGACTGTGTCACAAAACCTACAGAGTTCCCTAAATAGACAGCAGTTTCAGGAGTTTAGTAAGTAAAAAATAAAACTGCGTGTATTATTTGAGGTTCGTCTGATGTGTTTCATTAAGCTGAGAAATGTTGTGAAATAATTAGAATATTTGAACAGTTACTGTACAATAAATGTATTAACCCCACAAAACCGTTGGTATCATATTTGTAGCACATTTCTAAGGCCTATAAATGATCAAACTTCTGTCGTCTGATTGATAATTTAGACTTCTTTAGCAAGTACAAGGCTTTTAGTATAATTGTACAAACGTCCTCCTTCAGCTCAAAGTAAACATTAGAAAAACTTTTATATTTTTAGTAATATTTCAACGGTACTGAAGCAAATTACAGTAGAAGTGGATCAAAAAAGTTCATCAAAGTTGTTCTCATGAATCTCAAAATTCATGTATAACTTTGATGAAAGGTTTTGATCCACTTCAAATGTTGACTATTGTAGGGTTAATAGATTAATCATGTGAAATCATGAGTATCAAATATGATCATTAGGCTTTTGAGGAAGGTCTCTCAATCATCATTGTATTGCATTTATATGTTTTAAAACTACAGAGCTTTGATCATAAAACTAAGCATTTAAATATCACCTGACTAAGACATATTATTGGCTGATATTGATATTAAATGCATTTTCTGTATTTGCTATACTGTTATAATGTACTCATTAATTTGCATTACAAGCATCAGAATTTCATCTTACTTTTTGGCCATATACAGTAAATATCAGCATCTGCAACAAAATTGCATATTTTTTGCTCAGTTTTAGTCTCTAAATAAAACGGAGGTGTTTTTCCTCCATAGTCTCACTATATCATATTATATGAGCCATAAAAGCCTGATGTATCAAATATGATTCTCAACAAAAAACACACATGCATTTGTATTAGATTTTCTTTTATATTTTGTCTAAAGGTTCAATAAACTTCCATTAAAAAAAAACAAAAAAAAACTATTATTTTCTATGTCAGGCTTTACAGGATTAGACTTTACTCTCTGAATCAAACTCATGAAGTGTCGTAGATCCTTCCAATTGTAGATCTAGTTTAAAGTCACTAATTGACTATTCCGATTTTTATATGGAATATTGCCATATCCGTGCACATCATTGATGTTCCTGGTAATCTTGAATCAGAGTAACGTCCTCTTGCAGCATCTCTTCTCTTCTCTGATGATGTGGGCGGAGCAACAACCTGTCACTCACATGAGATCCACCAATAGCAAACCACAAGCATCCAATCAAAATCAAGCACCGCCCTACATTTATTCTTGTTTGAGAAGCGTTTCACTCGTATATACATCAGAATAGTGAAGAAAAAGATGATCTCAACTTCATTTCATGCCGACTTCACTTCATCTACTGTTGTGTGTCTCTTCCTAGTCCTCCTGATCCAGTGGCCTGTGTGACAGAAGCATCATGACGCTGGCTCCTAAAGAGCTGTCGAACCTGCTGGGCATCATGTCGGAGGACGCCTGCAGCAACAGCTTCGAGCAGTTGTCCACCGCCTTCCACCACTGCTTCGGGAAGGCCGAGCACTTCCGTGTGGGCTCGGTTCTGGTGATGTTGCTGCAGCAGCCCGACCTGCTGCCCAGCGCCCCGCAGAGGCTCACGGCGCTGTACCTGCTGTGGGAGATGTACCGCACCGAGCCGCTGGCCGCTAACCCCTTCGCCGCGGTGTTTGCGCACCTGCTAAACCCATCGCCCTCCGGAGAGGAGCAGGAGAAACCGCTCTCAGGTACGTCCTCCTCCTCCTCCTCCTCCTCCTCCTCTCCTGGTTGTGTCTGTCTTGCATGATGGAAAGATGAATGTGTATTTAAATTGGGTCATTTATGTAGTAGAAATGTGAAATTATTTTAGAAGTTGGAGCCTTCTAGACTGAGAAAAAGCCAGAAAATGTATTTTTGGCTCATGTGGATGAAAGACTACAACTCCCAGAATGCACTTGCTTCGCTGCCCTACGAGGCCACGCCCAAGCCACGCCCACCGGTTACAGAGGGCATTATCGGAAGAAATGACACAGCTAGGCTACTAGTCGACTGGAAACTGAAAAGACGGCGTTTTATCGTGAGATCCCCCTATGGGCGGGTTGAAGACATGCGGAACGAGCTCCTCCTACTGGCTGGAGTCTCTCGCCTCTGGACAAAAAAGCCTCAAATGAGCTAAATGACGATTTTTACGTCATCTGAGGGTTTTTTCCAGACACACGATACAGAAATCTCTCGTCTCAGGGGGACATGAGGGAGGGAAGCACGGCCACTCGAAAATACTGCCGGGTTTCTACTGATACAAAGCTTAATGCTAATCGGTGAAGTATCCCTTTAAAGGGATAGTTCACCCAAAAAAAA
Organism: Squalius cephalus; assembly: GCF_949319135.1. Classification (NCBI taxonomy): domain Eukaryota; kingdom Metazoa; phylum Chordata; class Actinopteri; order Cypriniformes; family Leuciscidae; genus Squalius; species Squalius cephalus. Next base: position 2,509,421 of record NC_137130.1, read on the forward strand.
AAAAATTAGCCCATGATTTACTAAATCATGAAGTCATCCTAGGTGTATATGACATTCTTCTTCCAGACGGATACAATTGGGAGTTATGTTAAAAAATTCCTGGCTCTTCCAAGCTTTATAATGGCAGTGAATGGGTGTTTGTTTTTGGAAGTCCTTCAAAGCGCATGTATTCATGATTAAAGTGCTCGAAGCGGCTCTGCGGGGGTTAATAAAGGCCTTCTGAAGTGAAGCGATGCATTCGTGTAAGAAAAATATTCATATTCATATTCATATTATCGACTAAAATAACTAGCTTTTGGCAGACGGCCGTACGCAAGTCGACTTACCCTAAAGAGTAACACACGCATTTGACTGATGTTAATGTCGAGCTATATATATACAGTGCGTGCAGAATTATTAGGCACGTTGATTTTCTTGATCCTGACACCTTGCTCTTCTGGAGACTCCAGGTTGGTTGCAGTTCTGGAAAATGGTTGCGCTGGACACTTAAGGGTTCCTGATGGTTTCACACTTAATTCTTCAACTTAATTCTTAATTATTTTGCAGTTAACATGTGTCATTTCACTTTCCAATGGTCATGCCTTAACTGCAATCTCTAATATTGCATTAGTATTGCATTCTTCTCATGGGCATTTAATAATTTTTTTTACTTTTAAGTCTTAGTTAAATCTCTTTTTGGCTTATTTTATCTGTAAAATAAAACATGCCTAATAATTCTGCACACCTGAATATAAGGCGTTTTTCATTTCCAGCCTTCATGAACAATTATATATCACTTATAAATGATTAAATACAAAATGAATAGTAGTTATTAAGATTAATATGGTTTGGAATTGGCAAAATGTTCCTGGGAATGAAATATGATCAGAAAATCAGCGTGCCTAATAAATTTGCACGCACTATATATATATATATCATCCAGAATAGACACAAAACATTTTTAAATTGAGTGAAAATTGTGTTAAAATAAGTTTACTTTCGTGGTTTTATGAAAAGTCTTTCTGTAAAAGTCTTATATACGGTATGCCAGTTGAACTGAATTGACCTGAATAATGACACTATTGTCTTCCACACACTCTAAAAAATGCTGGGTTGTGTTAACCCAATGTTGGGTCAAATATGGACTAACCCAACGTTGGGTTAAAAATTCAATTTAAAAATGGACAAACCCAGCCGTTGGTTTACATTTTTAATGTAACCAATGCAATTTGTCCATTTTTAAATTGCATTTTTGTCCATTTTTGATTTTGTCCAAAATGCAATTTGTCCATTTTTAAATTGCATTTTTTAACCCAACGTTGGGTTAGTCCATATTTGACCCAAAATTGGGTTAACACAACCCAGCAGTTTTTAGAGTGCAGAACTGAATTAAACTCGTCTTATAACTAAATAACTTGCACTGTTATTGAACTGAATAGATCTGAATTAATAGTCTTTTTTAGAGCTGCTTTACAGCTGAATTTGCAGAAGCTGCTTTAAAACGATATGTATAGTATAAAGCACTATAGAAATAAATATTTTGTAAATATAAATAATATAATCTTTCCTGTAGTTCAAACAGTAGAGTGTTGATGCTTGCAATTAGAGCCCTGCACGGGCCTCAAATTTAGGCCCGAGCCCGGCCCTGGCCCGAGACGCTCAAGCCCTAGCCCGACCCGTGTCCGACAGCTCATCAGAATTATCAGCCCGAGTCCGACCCGAGCCCGTTTTTTTTCTTTTTTTTTTTTCTTTTCATTACACAGCGGCAGCCTGCCCTATTTGCAGCCATTAAAATAGCTCAGTTTTGTTAGTTATGTTTCTTTGTTAGTTATGTAAATTAATGTTTCTTTTCATTTCTTTATTAGGTTAATTTAGACAAATGTTTGGAGCATTTTTTTTTAAATGACGACCAAGCAAACCGAGCCGACAGCGAGTAAAACATGTTTGATCAATTGAGCCTCTCAAATCAATGCTATAATACTTTACTTGTCTACAATAAAATCAATAGATATAAAAAACTTCAAGCATATCACACAGACAGTTAGTTTAATAAATGTTTATTTATTAAACCACAGTGAGTCAATTTTTTTTTTTTTTTAAATACTGAGGCAGGCTCAGGCTGCTCGCAACAGCGCTTGCAAACGAAATGAGCAATAGCCTATAAACAAATTAAATAAAATAAATTAAAAACAAACTTGCAGATTATCTTACCTCAAAAATGCACCACAGAACATAGCCATTCTTTTTTTCCAGTGGTTTCCAACAGTTAAACGAAAACAAAGTCCAATCAAACGAAAAACATCAGAGGTTTCCAACAGTTAAACAAAAATAAAGTCCAATCAAACGAAAAGTTAGAACAGTCTCTAACAGAGCATCGTGGAGAAAAAGAATAGCTAAGCATCCACAGTGGAAGGTTTTAACCCAGTCCTCCTTTCTTCTATCACGAATTTTTCTCACGCACGCAATTTTTCTCTTAATATTCTCCATTATTTGCACATGAGGTGAATCGTGGGTCGCGCTGACGGGAAACCTTCTGTGTGCGTGCGTGAGACAGACTGTCATGTCAGTCATATGTCAGTGTAATTTTAAGATTAGCTGATGGCTATAATGGCCAGTATTTAAAACACGTTTTAAGTGCAGGGCACGTCCGCGCGCGAGCAGAGAGATTCGCGCTCGGCACATTATATTCCGTGTGCGAGCAGAGAGATTCGCGCTCGCGCATTATATTAATGTAGCCTACTTTCACGCTACAATAATGCGCTCTCGACATTTGACAGGAAAATAACGCCATAAGTTATGAGGTTACGAAATTTCTTTCTATGTTTGTTTTTCTATCGTCAACGTCAACTTCTCATATTTTTTTTTAATTAATGTCTAAAAATATAAAAAGCAGGATAACCCAAAAAAGGCCCGAGGCCCGGCCCGCATTTTAACTATGACGTGAAAATTGGCCCGAAGCCCGGCCCTAGGGGCGTAAAAAAGTCGGGGCCCGTCGGGCTCGGGCTGAAATGCAGGGCTCTACTTGCAATGCCAAAGTCATGGGTTCGATTCCCAGGGAAAGCAAGGACTGATAAGAATATAAATGTGTATCTTGAAATGCAATGTAAGTCGCTTAGGATGAAAATGTCTGCCAAATGAAAATGCTCAAATGTAATAATCATATACAATATATTAAATGTAGATATATTGCTACTACTGCTTCCTTGCAGGCTTTCTTCCTCCCATCACACTGCCGGAGAAGTTCTTCCTCTCGCAGCTGATGCTCGCGCCGCCCCGAGATCTCTTCAAGAAGACGCCGAGACAGGTGTCCTCCATGGACGTGAGCGCCACGCCACAGACCATCGACATCAGCGGACTCCAGCTCGCACTCGCTGGTACGAAGCGAACTACAGATGCAGTTATATAAGGCTTGAAGCGTTAGTTCACCCAAAAATGAAGATTCACATCTTGTGTCTTTTCTTTCAGAGCGTCAGTCGGAGCTTCCCACTCAGAGTAAGGCCAGTTTTCCCAGCCTGCTTAGCGACCCAGATCCAGACTCCTCCAACTCGGGCTTCGACAGCTCCGTGGCCAATCAGATCACAGAGTCTCTGGTGACTGGACCTCGTCCTCCTCTGGAAAGTGAGTGTGAGGCTGATGTTTAGTAGGGGTGTAACGATACATATCACGATACTGAACTCACGATACTCAACTCAACTCAACTCAACTCAACTTTATTTATATAGCACCACTAAAAACAACGGTTCTTGACCAAGGTGCTGTACATTATTGCACATAACATTGGAATTAACACCATTTACAACATAAAATACAGGACAAAACACAGAACATACCAGACACCGCACAAATCAGCTACAATTGACCTATCGCCGGCCCCTCCCCCAAAACGGCCATTGTCCAATCACACATCATAGCAACCGTTACTATGTGAGCAGGTCCGACAAACATTGACTCCAAGCAAGATGGTGAAGCGGTGCGCCCACGGCGTTTGTAAATCGGACACTAGATACCCCGAGAGATTGTCTGGAGGAGTTGTGTTCTTTCCATTCCCAAAGCCGAAAACACAACGCGAGCGGTGCCTACAATAGATAAAACAGTGTGGACGGCCCCACTCCCAGTTAAATGTGTCGAACATTACGAAGCATAAATACGTCTGCTGGCTGTGGTATCGATGGCTACTTAAAGGTTTTTTTGTTTGTTTTTCTGATCTGAAAAACTATCCTATCTGTAACTCAAAAAACATAATATTGTCTGAACCGCGAGTTTTATGATCTGTTGTCCCCCTAATAAATATTATGGTAAGTGCATTATGAAAGACAATTAATGAAAGTTATTTAGATGCAAATTAAGGCTATGTCTGGTTAAACAGTTATTGTGTGATTTCGTTTATTGTGCTTTGTCAACTTGAAGCATGAATTTGAGAAAGAAAATCATTTTTGGAAGAAAATGCACCACATACTTTTGTCAACGATATAACGTTATAACGTTAGCTAAAATATTGTAAAAGCTTTCAGTTCACCCTGCCTAATTGCAGTTGAAAAGTCAAATTAAACTTGATTAATGATATACTGTGACTGATCAAATAAACTACAGCATCGAGAATATAACGTTAACTCCCATGTGTTTTGAAATTTTAGTCATAGTGTTATGCGAAAAAAACACACATAAGAAATTATTGCTGACAGCACTTTTATTTTCAGAGACAGTTTTTTCTTTCACACAAAAACACAACAGTAACGTTAAGTGTCTTTCAATGCTTTTAAACACTTGTTTCCTTGTTCTTTGTCATATCACACATGATGTGTAAGAACACCGGTAAGCATTAGCCTCGATAGAGACGTAGATAGTAGTCGTGTCTCCTTCATTGCGTATTTTTATATTTTGAATATATCCCTCCACTGCACTCTGTATTGTAACCCCTTTTGCCTCGATCTGGAGGATATCGCGGAGGTATTGCTCCAAAAAAGGTCGCTGACACGCACGGATATACCTCTTCCCGTCATGGCAATGTGTCGCGCTGGTCGTGTTTGACCATTTGTTTGTCGGACATAGCAACAGTAACTAAGGGGGGCGGGGCTTGGCGAAAGGCTAATTATAAGCCAAAGAAAAATGATAGGTTTTGAGTTTAGCTTTAAACTCATGTAGTGTAGTGGCAGTTCTAATAAAAACAGGTAGGCTGTTCCAAAGTTTTGGTGCAGCAACGGCAAAAGCTCGATCTCCTCTCTTTTTTAATCTGACCCGCGGAACATTTAACAGTCTCTGGTTGGATGACCTAAGAGACCTTCCAGGATTGTGGATGGAAAGTAAATCAGAAACGTATACAGGAGCCAATCCATTCAAGGATTTAAAAACCAGCATCAAAACGTTAAAATCAATTCTGTAACGGATTGGGAGCCAATGCAGAGATTTAAGAACAGGGGTAATGTGCTCTCGTGCTGCATTCTGCACCATTTGCAGACGGTTAAGAGTTGCTTGATTAGTGCCCAAATACAGGGAATTACATAGTCCAGCCTTGTTGAAATAAAAGCATGAATCACCCTTTCAAAGTCCTTAAAAGAAAGAAATTATTTAACTTTGGCTAAGGCTCTGAGATGAAAAAAAACTGGTTTGACTACCGTACTAATCTGTTTGTCAAATTTGAGAGCACTATTGAAAACCACACCAAAATTTGAGCAAAGGGAGCTAGCAGCTTCTGATGGTTCAAAAACTATAATCTCAGTTTTGCCTTCATTAAGGTGAAGAAAGTTTAGGGACATCCAAGCCTTTACCTCTGCTAGACAAGCCAACAGAGTATCTAAACCCATGTTATTTGATCCCAAGGGCAAATAGACTTGGGTATCGTCAGCATAACTATGAAAGGAGATGCCATGTTTCCTAAAAATCGACCCCAGGGGAAGCATATACAAGGAGAATAAAATCGGAGCAAGGATAGAACCTTGAGGGACCCCACACGTAAGAGGCGCTGCATTTGAAGTAGGGATGGGAACGACACGGGATTTGGGAAATCGACTGTCGAGGCCCATGTGTCGACTTTTTGTCGGATTGTCGGCCTTTTTTTTCTTTTTCTTTTTTAAAGAGCAGCAGCAATGCGGAGGGTGGAAAATATTCTACATCAGGGTCCGAAATTAAGGCCAAATGCGGGTAGATTTTCTGTTTGGCGAGTAAACCTCAAAAGGCTATCCGCCACACTGGCGGGTGAATGTTCATAACAAAATATGAAATTTTAAGCGCGCACGCACGAGCAGAGAGAGAGAGCGAGTCCCGGCCAGGCGTCCTTTCGACAAGCGTCCTTGACAGGGCGGCCAGAGCTTCTTTGCAGCTCAAGTCGGCGGCGGTGTGTACGTACCTACAGTTAACGCTCTTTCTGTTGACGGCGCTGAGGAAAAAGCTCCCGCCACTGTAAGAAGCTGTCGCCGCCCATTTGTGTCCTCCTGCGGTGCAGAACGTCTTCAGCACTCGCGGATCGTGCATATTTCCGCTGCTGCTTCTGTTTACACACCATGGTCGTTCTTTTCTCGAGAAAAGGAGTTTTCTCATAGCGTTTGCAACGCAATACTCGTTCCCTTATCTCTCAGGGAACCGAGGTTAAAGTAAAGTTATAATAACTTAAGTAAAGTAAATAAAAATAAAGTTTATTAAATGTAATAAATTAAAAGCCAAAAAAAAATGCAATTTGGAAATCCCACAAGCCCCGCCCCCTCGACATGTCGACACTCTATTTTTTTTGTCGAGTGGAGCATGTGTCGAATGTCGGTCGTTTTGTCGACAAAAAGTCCCATCCCTAATTTGAAGTAAACTCACCAATATTAACAGAAAACCTTCTGCTACTCAAATAGGATTGAAACCATTTAAGGGCATTTCCCCGAATACCCACCCAGTGCTCCAAACGTGAGATGAGGACAGAGTGGTCAATAGTGTCAAACGCCACACTTAAATCTAACAGCATACGATATTATTGCGATACTCCAAGACATATGATAAAAGGTTAACAGAAAATGTACTGTTGATTAAAATGCTAATTTTGGTTTTACATTGTGTGTGTAAATGAATAGTCTTGGACTTGGTGCTGTAAACCCAAAGCACAGGACAATAGAGACACCAGAATAACAATATTCATGATTCTGAAGCTGAAAATACAGAATTATTTTAGACGAATATGATTTCACTCTGACTAGATATATTTAAAATAATGTAGGCCACTTTTTACTGGTAACATCAGACATTTGGCATTATCAGGACCCACAAATATTTCCCCATTGCATTATTATACATTATATTCAACATTATATATAGTAGTTTAATGTAGTACTGACGACACTCTGTAAACTTGAATTTTTCTTACACAGTAATTTTTATTTATTGTCACTATCCACGATACATATTGTTGCATTTTTGTATTGCGATATATTGTGACATGGGGCCTGTACCATGAAGCCGGATTAGGTGGCTAGCCAGCTATGTTTCAGCTTAGTTTCCGCCAACCCTGGGTTTTAGGTACTATGAAAGTAGCTCGGCTTTAATCTGTGTTCGTTGCCATGGTATCTTACGCTGCACGGCTAACCTGCTCCGGGGCAGGTTATGTTCTGGATTCAAGATCTCAGACTGAAGTTTGACCAATCAGCTGAGAGCAAAGAAACATATAGGTGACGTAACTTATTCCAAGTGTCTGTTGCAATGACTTCACCTTTTCTTCCAAATCCGGTGGACATCTCAGCGCAAATTGTTTGACGAGCACTAGAAAGAATTTTTAGCCAGACAAAATCCCCTTGCCTTTCCTAAAAGTTACTTGTATGAAAGATACAGATTTTCCACGGAAGGAATGTCTTATCTTTGAGAACCTCTTGAGCCGCACATAAAGAATTTAACACGTCGAATTCATGCACTTACTGTTCCGCAAATATTGCGTTGCGTTTTTTTTTTTTTTTTTTTTTTTTTTTGCAAGTGGTACATTCTTGCACGGTGGGTGACGCACAGAAGCTAGGGGAAAACACGGTTTGTCAAACCATTCGTAAGGTGGTCCTCGCTCTGCAGGAGTACATGAAAAGTTTCATTAATAGTGCTCCCCGGACATTTATTGACACGCATGTCCATAAAAGAGGGCTTTTATAAAATTGCCAGTAAGATATATTGATAGGGTGACATCACATGAACACTTTTTTTTTTTAAGCAAATTTCACAAGTGTATACAATATAATACATGTTAAGAATTATTTTGAATTTTTTTTTTTATTAAACTTCTGTTAATCTTTTGATAGGATTCCCAAGTCATTGCATGCAGTTTATTGCTCCAATCTCCACTGCTCTAGGGGAACATGAGGCAGATTATGTTAATAGGAAGTCCTATCACAGCCATAATGTTCAGGTAGAGATGATGTGAATATGTGAGATGATTATTTTCTGTGAGATGAATCTTTAAATTAATAGTAACATTAACAGATATAACAATGATTTACTAAACATTTCGTGTGCAGTCTGCAGATGACTTGTGGTCATGAACATATATGATCAAGTTTGTATGCCAAATGGCCTGGCTCCAGTGCTTGTCTCACGAATTTTCCGTGAGTCTGTGTTGTGTCAGCACTTTGAGGAAAGCAAGTTAAATTTGGTACAATACAAAACATTGTTAATTTGAACTGAGCTAGAAAAACCTACACAATAACCCCCTATCATGACCCTCAGACACAGGGCCACAGCACCGCTTCAATGTGGCCGTCAGTAAAACCAGAGTGAAGATAGAGATGACCTTTGGCATCCTAAATGCACGTTTCAATGGTGTTCGGCCCTTAAGAGTCACCAGAGCGGGCATCACAGATAGTGGCTGCATGTGCCATTCTGCACAATATAGCCAGTAGAAAGGAGCGAGAAACACCACAAAACCAGCTTCTCCCCGATGACACTGACCCGATCACACTTGACCACCCAGCTGGTGCAGACGTAGATGCAATCACCATACAATATTACACTTAATAAAAGTTTTATTGGTTTTGTGGGATGGGAGGGAGAAAGAGAGCAAGAGAAAGTTGCATTAATAAATATTCATACTAAAGTGTTACTTGGTTAAATAAGTTATACTAATATATATATATATACATACTGAGATCAGTTTTATCCAGCTGTTTGATTTTGTTTGGAGCCTCCTCAGCTCACAGTCAGCTCCTTTAGTGTGCAGTCTAGTTCGAGGCTCCTTTTGTACAGGGCCCTGACTGAGTCTGTTTCCACCTGAAACATAATTCCACCACAAACATGATCATTACAAGTTTTCTGGAGGCTCATCAAATCACAAAAAGTTCCTTGACTTCCTACAAACACAGGACTGACTGTAATTTATGTCAAGGGTTTTAAATCCTTACACATTTCTTCTGAAGCCCATTGAGGTAGAGGCTTCAGTTTCTGGGGCAGGTTGTGAAAAATCCTACAATAAAAGAGATGTGTAAGGGCCAGTCCCTTTATGCCACACATTCAAATGTTTTCCATAATAAAAAGCCCAGTGCATTCACATCAGCAACTGTCTGAGAACACACAGACAGAGTGTCTTCATCATTTCCTCCACCCTAATAAATAAAAATAGGCCAATGTAAAGCATAACTGTTGTAAAGCAGGTTATGTTTGGTGTTCTGTCTGCTGCATATGGACCTCTGTGTGGGAGACTGTGTGTATGTGTGCTGGCTTCAACAGGGACACTGTATTTCCCTCTACTGCAGAACAGTCAGCCATATTTAAAACTTAAAAAAGTAGTAATGTATTGCACACGTACCCAGTGTTACTTGCTTAGAGGAGCCAGCACCAGGGTCAGATTGTACAGCACCTGTAATCCCATCCATAATCGGCCGTCCCTTATTGCCTACTCAGAGCCAACTACTCTGCCACAGTGTATTCTGGTTTTCTGAATTTAATTCTTTATTTCTGTTTTCTGCAAACAAGTGTTTGTGATAAAATGTTCACAAAAAGAATAAAAGGTTGTGGTAAATACTCACCACTTTGAATTATATTTTTATATTTTGTCTTTATCTGCTGCCAAGAACATTTGGAGTTGGGGTTGCATCTAAAAATCAATGAATATTAATTTTTCTTAGTACCGGTACATGCACATTTTTATATATTATGAAAATAGGTTATAGGCTATATTACACGTATAGGCTACACATACATACATAATTTTACATAAATATAGAACGTATTTGTTTAACTTACACATTAACAATCAGCAATCTTTCTCCAACAGTCTTCTCTTGCTTTGGCAGCAGAGACCGTATTGTTTCGAGCTTGAAATACATATTTAAATTCATCGTAATTATGAATGATTATCTCTTGCTCCTCCGCGGAAAAATCGCGACCCGCGATTGGTTGTTCAGTGTCGACGTCACTCTTTTATGTGCACGCGCGCGTGGAGTAATCATAGCTTGAGGATCAAAGCCTGAGTTGACAGAGAAAGTTGATGAGCTGCATCATGGTACCAATAAAGCCTGATTGCATCGGTTTGGTTTTGTCAACTCAAAACTTATCCTGTAACCCCGAGTTTGTTCAGCTACCTTCATGGTACAGGCCCATGATATATTGTTACACCCCTAGTGTTTAGTTTGTTTTATTGTGATGCAACGGCTAAACGGGTCTTTTGTGTCCCGTCTGGTTCTCTGTCAGGCCACTTTCGTCCCGAGTTTATCCGGCCCGCTCCGCCTCTTCTGGTGTGTGAGGATGAGCTGTCCTGGCTCAACCCGTGTGAACCGGATCATCGGATTCAGTGGGATCGGTCCATGTGTGTGCGGAACGGCACAGGAGTGGAGATCAAGCGCATCATGGCCAAAGCCTTCAAGAGTCCATTATCAGCGGCACAGCAGACGCAGGTACACAACATCACAAAACACTGTCATGTCCAGCTCACGTTTCACCCCAATTATGAAGGGGTTGCTTGCATTATTTAGACATGTTTTTGTGACAATTAAAGGAATGGTTCACTTCAAAAAGAAGATATTTTGAAGAATGTCGGAAACCAAATGGTTGATGGACCCCATTGACTTCCAGACTTTCCTACTATCCATCAACTGTTTGGTTTCTGACATTCTTCAAAATATCTTCTTTTTTGTTCAGCAGAACAAAGAATTTGCATTTCTAATAGGGCTGCTCGATTATGGGAAAAATCATAAATTATTATTTTGGTCAGTATTGAAATCACGATTATGTAACACGATTATTTCACATGACTTTGGGAACGTGTTGCATTTATTAAAAAGACACCTTTCAACAGTTCTTAAAAAATCGAAATTTGAACATTGATTGTACTTTTTTACCTATTAAAATAAATAATATAATGGATAATACTTCAATAATTATTTTAATAATTCCCGCAGGTCTACCACTTATAATGCGGAAAATTCGGAATGTCACTTGCACAATCGGTCCAGCATTGCATCGTAACTAAAGTTGGTCATTTTCACTTCTTTAAGTCTTATCAGTTTAAACATTCAAGCTGAGAGAGTTTATGGCTTCGGGAGGAGTGGATGTGCTCGTGTCATTCAGAACACAAGACAAAATTAGAGCGTTCTTGCAAAACAGAGCAAAATAATCGTTTTTACTCGATTGTACTATTTTGGTGATCGTTGGGAGCCAAAATCGAAATTCAATGAATTGCACAGCCCTAGTTTCTAAGATGCTATTTCACGTCTTGAGACTCTGTTTTTTAAATCCATTGGCGCTCCTTTCTAGCTGCTTTTTTTATTTATTTATTTGAGCTTTTTTACTAAAAATGTTATCTCTTTAATGTTTTTGTAAATAAAGAGATCTTAAAGTATATAAAATAAAATAAAATCTCTCTCTGTCTCTCGTCAGCTGCTTGGTGAACTAGAGAAGGATCCTAAGCTGGTTTACCATATTGGACTGACACCAGCCAAACTACCGGACCTGGTTGAGAACAACCCTCTAGTGGCCATTGAGATGCTCCTGAAGCTCATGTCATCCAACCAGATCACGGAGTATTTCTCTGTCCTGGTCAACATGGACATGTCACTGCACTCCATGGAGGTGGTCAACAGGTACAGCGTTAAACTCTATCTCTGATCATGGCAGGACAGTGTCACGGCCAGCTCGTTCACGACCGTAACATAAAGAGCATTACACACACAAACCAATGGTTTGCATCGCAAAATTATTTATTAAAGAAAAAATCGGTTACAGAAATATAACATAATGTCTAGGGATTTAATAAGCAAGAGAAAATAGTAGTCCAATGGGGTAATAATGAATGTTGGTAAATAATAGACAAACTAAAATAAAACATATTGGAACAAAAATGTTCCATCAGAGGAAGTAACGTTGGGTAAATCGGTCCAAATATTTATACTATCCACCCGTAAATTATCCAATTAACAGTGACGTCACAGTCTAATGATATACTGCCACCATCAGGTAGAGAATAAAAAGACAGGGTCGAGCGTAAAAATCTCGATTGTTTTGTCTGTGTGTTGTATGTGTAAGTGTGTCATTCACAGGGTACTTGAGTTTGACTTGATTTAAATCCTGGAAAAACCTTGAAAACAGCCATATATGCGAAGAGGTACTTGAAAAGTGCTTGACTTATTTAAATACAATTTATATGAAATGTAATTTTTTCATAAAAAAACACTAATGCAATATTTTCACCTAAAATGAACACTTGCAGCCCGTCTGATAAACCCCCATCAGACCTTTCCTCGATACGAAGTACGCCAACATTAAAATCTAAAATAATATTTACTGAACAATAATAGCAATTATAAACTTTGTATATAATATATATTATTAAATATGTTGTATTTTTGATACCTTATAAACATATTTTATTAGATTGTCCTGGACTTAGTACAAGTAGAATGCTCTTTTATGAAGATACCTCACTTAAGGACTTATTTAGTAAGATTATGCCTGAAAAGGTTTGGGATTTTTTTTATTTTTTATCATATGTTAAATGACTTGCTGTTTTTGTTTGTTTGGTTTTTATTGTATTTATATGATATTTGTAATTTTGTAATTTAATTTTTTGTCATGAAAATAACTTTGAATGCTGACATGGCACTAAATAAAACAATCTGAATCTGAATACCTTATATATGTAATTTAAGTTTAAAAAAATCCTAACGATATTGTTTGATAAGTGCGATCTCTGATTGTAGTCCTTCAAAACCAAAAAAGGAGTCCTTGAAAGTCCTGGAGTTTCAGTGTCTGTACGAACCCTGCACTCAGTGTGTGTGTGTGTGTGTGTGTGTGTGTTGGACTGCAGGTTAACGACAGCGGTGGATCTTCCTCCTGAGTTCATCCATCTCTACATCTCCAACTGCATCTCCACATGTGAGCAGATCAAAGACAAATACATGCAGGTAAACACACGAACCATCATGCATCTGTGTGAGCAACTGTTAATGCTTTTATGTATAGAAATCTAATACAACAAAGATGCATTAAATTGATCAGAAGTAACAGTAAAGACATTTATAATGTTACAAAATATTCTTTTTCAAATAAATGCTGTTCTTATGAACTTTTCATTAAACAATCCTGAAAGATAAATCAAACAAAATGTTTCCAGATTCTGTTTTCTAAAACTGGCGGATTTGTAGCAAAAAAATCACTTCATTTTGATCTTAATAACGTCAGTCATTTTGCTTCTCCAGTAAATGTTTCTTGATTTAAGAATGTTTAGATATTTGTGCTGGAAAACAAGACAAGAACATCATTTTTAACTTTGTTTGGTGTTTGATATGCATGGGCTACAGTGCATACCATACAATATTACGCCAATTATTTGGTTACAAAGCATATATAGTCAGAATGTAACATGCATGTTAACAGTTGAAAAACATTTATCAGATGATCTGAAAAACATACAGAGAAATCTGGAAAAAGGTATGTTATTTTGAAAAGGCAGATGTGGTTTAAAGGGATAGTTCACTCAAAAATGAAAATTAACCCATGGTTTACTCATCCTCAAGCCATCCTAGGATTCAACAAGTGTAAAGCGCAACTTATGCGAGTAATTTGTAATAAAACAGACTTACTGCTGATATTTACACTACGCCATTTATGATGGATAGATGCACTTTAATGATGGACAGATGCACTTTTATGATGGATAGATGCACTTTAATGATGGATAGATGCACTTTTATGATGGATAGATGCACTTTTATCATGGATAGATGCACTTTAATGATGGACAGATGCACTTTTATGATGGATAGATGCACTTATCATGGATAGATGCACTTTTATCATGGATAGATGCACTTTTATCATGGATAGATGCACTTTTATCATGGATAGATGCACTTTTATCATGGATAGATGCACTTTTATCATGGATAGATGCACTTTTATGATGGATAGATGCACTTTAATGATGGATAGATGCACTTTAATGATGGATAGATGCACTTTTATGATGGGTAGATGCACTTATGGATAGATGCACTTTTATCATGGATAGATGCACTTTTATGATGGATAGATGCACTTTAATGATGAATAGATGCACTTATCATGGATAGATGCACTTTAATGATGGACAGATGCACTTTTATGATGGATAGATGCACTTATCATGGATAGATGCACTTTTATGATGGATAGATGCACTTTTATCATGGATAGATGCACTTTAATGATGGACAGATGCACTTTTATGATGGATAGATGCACTTATCATGGATAGATGCACTTTTATCATGGATAGATGCACTTTTATCATGGATAGATGCACTTTTATGATGGATAGATGCACTTTTATCATGGATAGATGCACTTTTATCATGGATAGATGCACTTTTATGATGGATAGATGCACTTTAATGATGGATAGATGCACTTTAATGATGGATAGATGCACTTTTATGATGGGTAGATGCACTTATGGATAGATGCACTTTTATCATGGATAGATGCACTTTTATGATGGATAGATGCACTTTAATGATGAATAGATGCACTTATCATGGATAGATGCACTTTTATCATGGATAGATGCACTTTTATCATGGATAGATGCACTTTTATGATGGATAGATGCACTTTAATGATGAATAGATGCACTTATCATGGATAGATGCACTTTTATCATGGATAGATGCACTTTTATCATGGATAGATGCACTTTAATGATGGATAGATGCACTTTTATGATGGATAGATGCACTTTAATGATGAATAGATGCACTTATCATGGATAGATGCACTTTTATGATGGATAGATGCACTTTTATGATGGATAGATGCACTTTTATCATGGATAGATGCACTTTTATGATGGATAGATGCACTTTTATGATAGATAGATGCACTTTTATAATGGATAGATGCACTTTTATGATGGATAGATGCACTTTTATCATGGATAGATGTACTTTTATGATGGATAGATGCACTTATCATGGATTGATGCACTTTTATGATGGATAGATGCACTTTAATGATGGATAGATGCACTTTCATGATGGATAGATGCACTTTCATGATGGATAGATGCACTTTAATGGTCTTCTAAAGACAAACACCCATTCACTGCCATTATAAAGCTTGGAAGAGCCAGAACATTTTTTTTTATAACTCAGATTGTATTCGTCTGAGAGAAGAATGTCATATACACCTAAGATGACTTGAGGGCAAGTAAATCATGGGCTAATTTTAATTGTTGGGTGAACTATCCCTTTAAAGAGGCTCAAGTGCTGTTATTTTTGTGCTCACGATCTCTCCTCTCCTGAAGAACCGTCTGGTGCGTCTGGTGTGCGTCTTCCTCCAGTCCCTCATCAGGAATAAGATCATCAATGTTCAGGATCTGTTCATCGAGGTTCAGGCGTTCTGCATCGAGTTCAGTCGTATCCGTGAGGCCGCGGGCCTGTTTCGCCTCCTCAAGACCCTTGATAACGGAGAGATGCCGGCCGAGAGCAAGATGGCCAAATGATGACGAGCGCATGAACTCCAGGACTAAAGCTGAGTCTCTCTCTGAAAGCCTTTCACTTCACAGCGTATCAACTTCCTCATGTTTTCCCACATGGACATGTTCAACCTTTTTTTGATCCTGATGCGTTTTTTTCTTTTCGTCCATTAAAGCGGTGGTTACTTACACGTTCTTCATAGTATGTTTCGACTCCTCTGCTTCATTAACTTTAATAAGTTCAGTTTTGCTGAATTTGAAGTAGTTTTATGTTCTTTATTTTGATGTTTATCTCAGCCATAAACACGATAATGATGATAATGCTGAGTGGAATGTGAACGTTTGATCTGGATGTTTGGGTAACACACAAAAGCCTTCATATATAATGCATTATATAAGTAATTTAATGCATTAATTATGCGCCTTATAATGCATTGTATGGTCTCATGAATAATTGTAACCACCGTTATAATCCTTATCTATTCATTGTTACACCTTTAGAAAGTATAATAGAACAAACTACCAATTTCGGAAATATTATGCTACATTTAACTCTGAAAATATATAATGCATTGCAGCGAACATTATGAATATCTTTATAATACATTATACATAAAGGCTTTATGTAAAGTGTTAATGATGTATGTTCTTTCAACACAAATTAAAATGGAGATGTTTAAGTTAACAATGGCAGAGTATTTGAGACTAATCATTTTTAAAGCTTCCATGCATTGCAATAAAACAGGTCAAATTTTATTTGTATATCTTTTCACATCACACATGGTTTTGAATCAGCTTGACCAAGTCATAATGTTAATGTTTATATAATATTGTGATGTCTCACTAGTCACACTCCTCAGTTTAGAGATGGATGACAGGATTTTTTATATTAGAGGACGATATAAAGCATCAACCAGATAACTTATAAGTGTTATTACTCTTTTTTTCAGTGTGTGTAATCTGGATTATGAGGTCAAGACTGCAAAAATGAATTGTAATTAGAATATATTACACTTTAAAATGCCCATATGTAGACTAAAGGTACTTTTCTATTGATTAAAGATTAATAAACACTGTAACAGATGCATTGCTCATTGCTAGTTAAGGCATTAACTAATGGGACCTCATTGTAAACTGTTACCTAATAGTATATTACTTTATTTGAGTGTACCACTGTATATATACGAGTAAAGATGGATTAACATATAATAGTTCTCATCTGAAATGAGTTTTATTATCAGATTATGAAATGCGAAACAAGCACAATCACTCAAGTTACAAAACTTTAATGTTTTTATTTGCACAGTGACATTTAAACATGTACATTTGTCTCAGATCTGTGAGTCTTAACGTGTGTTTGCTGTCATTTATCATTTATAGCCGGAAGTACCTGAACATTTAAAAAGAGCAAAACTGGGCTGACTTAATTTCTCTCCTCGTTTCACCACATACGCACACAGTGCCAAAGACATGAACAGACGTGACCTTTGACCCCTTTATCTGCTAATGGAGTTTGGCCTTCAAAACTGTTTGAGCTGAAACGAAAAATTCATTTGCCAAAATTTCGGTGCATCAATAATAAAGGCCTAGTTATGACAAGAAATTCATGCTTTAAAATCATTTACTTTTAAGTCGTAATTAGCCTATGACATAAAAAGTTGAAATTCTGACATATTAAGTCATAATTATTACATGTCAAAATTATGACAGTGTAATTTAAACACACACTTAAGTCACAATTATGACAGTCAAAATTATGATGTAAAAAGTTGTACAAAATGATGTACAAAACTTGTTTTCCCTAAAAAGTGAAGTTGATTTTTCTGACTCCATTTGCAGATATTTGTTCTTTTTTTAAACTATTTTTATAAATCTTTCAGCATTTTTCAGAAAACAAGACTTTTTGCGTATCCAATAAATGCATCTTGATTTAAGAATGTTTGGATGATTTAAGAATGTTTGGATATTTGTCCTGAAAAACGAGAAATATATATATATTTTTTTACAGTGCATGACATTTGCATGTATGCAGGAACCCAATAGCTGAGCAACTATTAAAGACACATGAAGGAAATGTAAAAGGCGATGAGACGCAGGCGTATATTCCCGGTTGCGGTTCTAGATTCGTCTCATTCCTCGAGCCATGAGGCAAGCGAACACCGTCATCACCATCTTGGGCTTCACCTCCACCAGATCCTCGGGCAGCGCG
>NC_137130.1:2530000-2532500 GCF_949319135.1 Squalius cephalus
TCAAACCTGTGTGTGTGTGTGTGTGTGTGTTTACCTCCTCATGAGCTGCCAGAGTAGAGCGAGTGTGAGAGTTCGATTGCCTTCGTTCAGGTCCTGTCCGGCGATTCCCACCAGAGAGAATTTCGCCTCCTTCTTTCCCAACTCCACTGCGTAGTTACAGTTCTCCAGCTGTGTGTCACATGACCACGTTACACTCGCCGTTAAAATTAAAATGTAATAATAGTATTAGCTTTAATATTTATATAATCTGTGTGACTTCCTGGTTAAATAAAGGTTAAATAAATAATATTTATAATATTAGCTATTATGTTCAATCAATTTTAGTACAATTTTGCAGTATGCTTTTGTCATTTTTATTAGTTTTTTATTACTAATATTACTTTTTTATTTTATTTCCAGTTATAATTTTTAGTGTTTCACCTTAAACTAAACTGAAATTAGACATGTTGCCTTTCAACTTAAATGGAATAAGTTAAAGTTTTTCATCTAATATTTATATAATATTTTATTTAATTTCTGTGCTGTATATCAGTTATATTATCGCATTATGTATGAAAGACAACAGACTTAAATATAAAAAGTTATTATATCACTTATTTATGCTGTGCATAAATAAGTGATATAAATTTAAATTATATAAAATAAAAAATATAATAGATTATTTTTTATTCATAAAATAATATGTAAATAAATCCATTAAATATTTAAAAACTTAAAAAAATATATGAACAAAATATACTTTCTGACTTGAATGTGGTAATAACGAATGCCGAACCCTGAGGTCGAGCGTTTCATGGATCATGAGTCTATGCGCACCTTCTTCATGTTGCCGCCCAGTTTGGTGTACGGTGGTTTGTTCACTTTGTCCCAGTCCACAGGAACCTTGATCTTCTCATACAGCTGGAAGATCACCAGCGCATCAGCCAGATCCCTAGAAGAAGAGGACCACAGTGAGAACATGAGAACACACGCCACCTGCTGGACACCTGGAGGTTTACACACAGGTCTCAGTGAAGGGGGTTTAGAAGAGCAGGGTTAAAGGGATCGTTCACCCAAAACTCATCCATGATATGTAAAATAATTTGACAAAATGTTCATTTTTGGGTGAACTATTCCTTTAAACGGCTTTGGCTGTGTTTGGATTGACATACTAGCAAACTACTACTGAACAAACAAACTACTGAACACTGCACAGTACAGCCCACATTATGTGAATAAGTCAAACAGTAAGCATTATCAAATGATTATGTTTCAAACTATAGTTTGCTGCTTTATTGCAGGA
The DNA here is from genome assembly GCF_949319135.1 of Squalius cephalus. Taxonomy (NCBI): domain Eukaryota; kingdom Metazoa; phylum Chordata; class Actinopteri; order Cypriniformes; family Leuciscidae; genus Squalius; species Squalius cephalus. The sequence continues at coordinate 2,531,283 of NC_137130.1, forward strand.
TTACATCATGCACATCCAGGCATCAGACTGGAAACAGAAATGGTGATTTTTGCGTTTTAATTTAAATAAATAAATAAAAAGTGTGTTCCATTAAAGAAAACTCACTTTATATACAGTAAAATAATTAGTGATGCACCAAAAATATATATATTTTTTTGTTTTCATTGGCTGAAAATTAATCTAAAAATAAAGTTTAATAATCAATTAATTTATCAAATTTACTTAATAATCAACACTCCAATAAAGTTGTACCAACATTTAAATTGCACATAAGGCAGTTTTCATATGAACTTGAATGAAATTTCTACTTCAGTTTTTTTGAAATATAAAAATCTGTCTTCTTTTCTTGACAGATTTATTCAAACATTCTAAACATTCATTAAATAATGAAGACATCACTAACAGGTCGAAATATAATTAATATGTAATGCATGTAGTGCATATATTTATTTTTCTGGACAAATATTTTCAGTTGCTGAAATTTCGGTGCATCACTAATAAAGGCACTTCCACCACAGACAAGAAATCCATGCTATTCTATATCATAATTAGGCTTAGACATTAAAAAGGAAAAATTATGACATAAAAAGATGAAATTATGACAAAGTCAAAATTCTGACATTCTAAGTCACAATTATGACACAGTAAAAATTATGTAGTAAAAAGTTTTAAGTTGATTTTGAGTCGAAATTGTCAAATTTGAAATTCTGACTTACTAAGTCATAATTTTGACGTTAAAATTATGACATAAAAAGTCAAAATGTATGACAAAATTTTTTAATTGTGACATACTAAGTCATAATTATGACATAAAATGTCAAATTTCAGACAAAGTCGAAATTCTTACGTAAAAAGTTGAATTATGTCTACGTTTCTCATAATTGACTTTTTGTCATGACAAAAATATCAAAATTATTATTACTTAGTATGTCATAATTATGAATTAGTATGTCATAATTTAAATTTATGTCATAATTTACTAAAACGTGAATTTTTTTTTTTTTTTTTTTTTTTTTTACAATTTTTTCTTCTTATGTGGCAGAAATGGGCTTCCATATGTTTTAGTGGTTTAGTAGCCACAATTGGTTTTTTAAACTGTTATTAATTACCATTTTATGGTGTTGAATTCTGTGTTCAGCCTGATGTGTGTTTGAGGTGGTACTCACACATAGAGATGATTGACACGTGGATTAACGCCCAGTGAGTTCATCCAGTTTC
>NC_137130.1:2537500-2557500 GCF_949319135.1 Squalius cephalus
TGTGCTGTTGTGGTGGTGTTGGATACGGTTCAGAGCTTTGAGAATAGCTGGGAGGCTTTGTATCACCGCTTCTGTGGCCTGCTTCCTGGAGGCCCACCTTGTGTCAGAAAGGCTTTTCAGCGTAAGAATGGTTCTTTCCAGTTGCATGTTTTCCTGCTCCTTCTCCAGTATTTTAAATCTCGGAAGGCTTGAAGTTAAAAAGCAGTACAAGGTCTCAAGTGTGCCGAAAAAAACTTTTGCGCTACACAAACAACACGCAGCATCCATAAGAATCAGATTGAGGTTGTGTGCGCAGCAGTGGACATAAAATGCCTTGTCTGAGAAATTTTGCTTGACTCTGGCTTGCAGCCCCGTTAACTGCCCTGACATGGTTCTGGCACCGTCATATGCTTGTCCCCTCAGATCATTTACATTAAGACCAAGGTCCTTTATCAGCGAATTATGCAGAAGATCATAAAATGACGCCGCACTGCCATCAGGTAACTCCTCAAATTTAATAAAGCGCTCAATGCTGCTGCCTGTTTTGGTGACATATCTGAGTGAAAGAGAAAACTGATCCATTCTCGTTATGTCTATGGTGGAATCTACGATAACTGAGAAAAACTTCGCTGACTTTATCTCATCGATTATTGTGCTCAGTGTCTCTTTGGAAAGAGCTGCAATGAGCTCGTTTTGGGACTGGTGACTGAGGTATGTCACTCTGCTGACCGGGTTATTTATGTGCTGCTCGAGGATGGAGTCGTAGTGAGCCAGCAACTTCAGGAGCTCTAAGAAATTCCCCTCATTAGAGTCAGGGGCTCCCAGCCCAGCATGTTCTCTGTGGCCACGAAAAGCCAGCCCCTGTCTGGCTAAAAAGAGCGTGGTGTCCACCAGCCTGTGTAGGATCCTTCTGTTCTTCTCTACCTGCTCTCTCTCGGCTTTCAGAAGCTCCGCAATGACAGTGCTGTCCTGACTCAAACGAAACTTTGTCATTAGATAAGCCTTCTCTGCCTCCCGGTGAGCGCCGGACCTTTCATGCGTCTCAACCCGCTCTGTCCCTTTTTTAAATGAAGAAAACCCCATACATGGGTCAGCCCAGGCTTTCCCAGCACTGTCATTGGACTTTTTACCAAAAAGCCAGCAACAAAAACAGAACAGTCGGTTTGCCCTGGGTGAGTACACCAACCACTGACGCTCCACTGGGTTACCTGAGCCTCCCATCTGGCGCATATACCAAGCCGGACTGAAGCGTCGCTTATCCTGGTCATGTGGGAACTCTTTGTAGCCGTCCCTCAAACCGGGCTGGCAAGGACCATGTCCAATCACCGCACGGATCAATTCAGTGGTGAGAGGCCGGTGACGAAAAAGGTACGGGTCAGTGGGATATTCCTCTTCTTCAGACAGGACATTGGCTAGGCGGTGCGCCTCTGAAGGATCCATGCTGACGCTGCTGCTGGGGCCAGAGACATCCGTGACCGACGAGGTATCCTCCACTTAAGATTGCCGGTGACAATCGTCCCCCTCCACCTCCGGTGAGCTTTTCTGGGCTTGACCGCTGTTAGCCTCATCATCGTTAGCCGGTGTCAGACTAGTAGGGCTAGCACTAGCAGTAACGTTAACTATCGATGACCGAGTAACGTTAACGGTATTATTATCATTTTGACAGTGTTGAGTTGTGGATGATGATGATGATGAAAAGAAGTATGATGTGAGAGGAGCACATGATGCTACCACACTTTTCCTACTATCTCGTTCTTTTCTTTTTAATGCGCCCGATTTATATTTTCTCTCCATTTTCGTAACTATTCACAACTTTCCTGCGAGTCTTGTTGGGCGCCGTTGCCATGACAACAACACTCGATACTTCATGTTGACGGTATCTCAGTCCCGGTTTAGCCTGCTGTAGGCTACAACTGTATATATATTAAGTGGTAGGCTATGTTTATTGTTTTCAATAATTTGAAAATTAATTCGAGAATTAGCTTGAATATGCAGCAATTTGTACAAATAGAGAGTGTAGGCCTATATTGGTTGTAGCCATTAAATAAGAGCATTTAGTTTCATTTTTGTTCAAATATTATAATGTTATTTTTTCCATCTATGTTGATTATGAAAAGTGAACACCATGATAGGAGGCATCGGGAGACATGGAGTCGGTCAGACATGATTTTGTTAATGGGTCAGACAAGATTAAACTTAATTTTCTTCATTAAGTTTTGTAGAAAGCCTTTATTTAAGGTGAATTTCGTTTTGTATAAATTGTATCTTAATTTTAATAAATTTTTCATCAACAAATTGCCTGTATTTAAAGAAGCAAATATAACACAGGCAATATAAATCATGACATGGAGGCACCCGTGCTGTCACTGCACGTGAACAGGAGCGCATCTCATCATTAATTAACGGAAACTCAGACATGAGAAATATAAAGATAGCTTTAAATGTCTTTAAACGAAACAATTCAAAATGAAAGAAATAAGCTACTCTCTGATTATGTAATCCAAGATGTGCATTTCTCTCTAGGCGCGTTCACTACGGAGATGGCGATCGTCAACTTCATCTTTGCAGCAGACACGGACAGAAAAGACTTTAATAATAAAAATCAATGCACGCGTGTCACCGGATTTACAAATGCACATCTTGCTTGTTGCACGCACACTCGACACACATATTATGGTCGAAATAACGAGATATTGTGTTGAAATAACATTATTAATTATAATAATTCTGTAATAATATTTGATTGAATGCCGAATGTTGGGCTTGTTCCATTTAATAAAATTAATACTTTAATTGTGATCATTAAAATAATTTAATATTTAATATTAAGTGGCCAATTTTTGCTAATTTATTAAAAATATATATAATATATCTAGCACCCCCTCAGAACATGTTAAAAAATTATCTGGCGCAGTCCCTGGTTATAACAGCCCACGTATTAAAATGGTTGGGTCTAAATCGGGCTCGGGCTCATAATTACAGTTAATGTGTCGGCAATATTTTACTTTGCCAAGGCCCCGTGTAATGTGTCACTTGTCGAGGGCCCGTTCCTGCCCAGTGACGCAAGATCGGCGGCGTTTGAGGGGCCCCTAATTGGCACGGGGCCCTGGGGCAGCCGCACCCATGCACCCACGCTATCTCCGCTACAGTGTTTGAGGCTCTGTTCAACACAAACCATGAGTGTTTGAGGCTCTGTTCCAACACAAACCATGAGTGTTTGAGGCTCTGTTCCAACACAAACCGTTCCAACACGGAATAACTAATGATCTTTGCAACGGAAGTGAATCAATCAAAACAAACTTTATCTGGACAATAACTTTATTCTAGAGCTGCTGTAAAGCCAAACAATCTCTGTTACTGTAATCTCCTATTATCACTGTAAAGCTGCTTTGAAACAATCTATATTCAGGGCTCAACGCTAAGGATTTTTTCTACTGGGCCAGTCGTTCAAATGAAGCTACAATCTTTGCCCTGCAACTTTAAAAAGTAGGGTTACGGTCTTTAATAGACTTTTATATTTTTTCTACTGGCCCTGCAACTTTACCCATAACTTATCACGCAGTAAATGTAAATGTGCACGCACGCTAGTCTAATCTATAGACTACATCACGTAGTGTATGCGTGCACTCAATGGGTGTGTTTTTGTTCGTTTTTTGTAAAGTGAGGGACATACTCGATAATATCAGATCGTTAAATCAACAATTACGATATCATAGACGATATATGTAAGGGATAATGTATAGGGAGGCGGTTGTTATAGCGAATAACAACCCCGACGCGAAGCGGAGGGATCTTGAATCAGCCTGAAGGGGTTGTTATTCGCTATAATAACCGCCTCGCTCTACATTATCCCGCTTATTACATGGCTACCTACCAAATAAATCAATAATTTGACACAAAATATTGATTTAAAAAGGAGTTTATTGATTTAAAAACGATTGTATTGCTTCCGCTAAAGAAAATAGTCCGTTCCGAGCTACGGTTGCGTCCATAGCAACGCTCTGTTTTTCATGGCAACGGTCTGTTATCAAGAAATAACACACCGCATTCTACATTGGAATTCAGCCAAGCCATGTAATAAATATATATAACGCACACCCCTACAAACACTCATGGTGACTTGACTTGACTAATCCAACCCTATAGTTCAGATGTGTCTGAATGTTGAATGTGTGTATTTTAGATCATCTTAAATTATCCTGTAGTGTGATGAATGTCTCTTACAATGAGCTTATGAACGTTTAAAAAATATTTAGGCCTAAATTTAAGATTTACGTATTTGAATTGCATATAAAATTTCCATCCATTTGAATTACACAATTTAGACATAAAATAATCATAACACTTTACAATAAGGTTCATTAGTTAACATTACTTAACTACCTTAGTTAACATTTACTAAAGATGAACAATACTTCTACAGCATTTATTAATCTTAGTAAATATTAATTTCAACATTTACTAAAACATTATTAAAATCAAAGGTTGTATTTGTTAACATTAGTTAATGCGCTGTGAACTAACATGAACAAACAATGAACGGCTGTATTTTTATTAACTAACATTAACAAATATTAATAAATACTGTAACAAATGTATTGCTTAACTAATTTTTGTTTGTTCCACTGCTAGCCATATTTGTTCATACTTTTTCACAGAATACATTTAATTGTTTTCACAATTAACAAATGTATTGCGATTCTAAACAATTTGAATAAATGCATTTTGAAAATATGATCGTTTAAATAAAATCAAATAGATGCAAATCATTAATAATAAATGATGGCATGTTTTTTTGAGTGCAGAAATCTTACATTTATGCATGACTGACAAATATGCATCACATTAAGTTTGTTAAAACTGTATAATCCAAATGGATAGAAATTTTATATGCAATTCAAATACATAAATATTCAGGCCTAAGTATTGCATGTATAATCATTATAAATGGTTTCAGATTTCAGGTGTTTTCTCATGACATCATAATGGTCCACCAGCATGAATAAGACTAATCAGTGCTACATTAATAATGTATCTCAAAGTGAAGGATGTGTGTATGGATGTATTGATGCCGTGTGTTCTCACCCGTATCCCAGTCATGTCGATCGGGATGGCCGGGATGCCCTCGTCGTCTCCTTTGGGTGCCACCTGGTTCAGGATGTTGTAATAAGCCTTGGAGTCCTGCAGGATGACAGATGACGGTGAGGTTACATGCGTTCTGTTTGTTCATATTTGGCCATTTTACATCCAGAGGAGAGCATCATTTACATTTTGGGTGGCAAACGGATTTACATAATCAGAACGTGAACTAGATGAGTAAATCTGTCATGACAAACTTTGATGTTGGCTAGAGAAAGCATGGATGAATGGATGGATGGATGGATGGATGGATGAATGAATGAATGAATGAATGGGTGGATAAATGACTGACTGAATGAATGGATGGATGGGTGGGTGGATGTATGGATGGATGAATGAGTGGATGGATGGATGAATGAGTGGGATGGATGAATGAGTGGATGGATGGATGAATGAGTGGGATGGATGAATGAGTGGATGGATGGATGGATGGATGGGTGGGTGGATGGGTGGATGAATGAGTGGATGGATGGATGGGTGGATGGGTGGATGGATGAATGAGTGGATGGATGGATGGGTGGATGGATGGATGGGTGGATGGATGGATGGGTGGATGGATGAATGAGTGGATGGGTGGATGGATGGATGGATGAATGAGTGGATGGATGGATGGGTGGATGGATGAATGAGTGGATGGGTGGATGGATGGATGGATGGATGAATGAGTGGATGGATGGATGGATGAATGAGTGGATGGATGGATGGATGGGTGGATGGATGAATGGGTGGATGGATGGATGGATGAATGAGTGGATGGATGGATGGATGGATGAATGAGTGAGTGGATGGATGGATGGATGAATGAGTGGATGGATGGATGAATGAGTGGATGGATGGATGATGGATGAATGAGTGGATGGATGGATGGATGGGTGGATGAATGAATGAATGAATGAATGAATGAATGAATGAATGAATGAATGAATGAATGGTTGGATGAATTAATGAATGGATTCTGAAAGTGTCTGATGTTCTGCTACAGTAAAGCATCTTCTGATCAACAGAGTCTGTTTGTCTACTGTACCTTAATATCTGAGCTGAAGTTGTTGATTTTGGGAGCTCCGGCCTCCTCCAGGTGATAGTTGACCCAGCGCAGCAGCAGCTCCTCTGGAGACAGTTTAACCAGATCCTCCAAACTCTCTCCGTCCCTGAGCAGTGCGATCAGAGCTACACACACACACACACACAAAATCATGTGACTCGACGGAGAAACATACAGTACAGTACAGACACAGCAAACACAGAACGTTCCCCTAATGTTAGTATTTGGTTCGTATTTAGTTGATTTTTTTTTCCAGCCAAATTATAATATTCCAGGAACATTCTTTTTAGATTGTATTTTTTACAACCATAAAATAGTGTAAAATAATGTCTCTGTAAAGAAACCGTTCGTGGCAAACTGAAAATGTATGTTTAGGGAAAGATTTGAGAACGTCCTGGGAACCAAAAACTAACATTCCCGAAACTTCCTGGGAATGTGTTAGTTGGACAAACATGATGAAGCTCACACTTCACACCAGTTTTTGTGTGTGTGTGTGTGTAGGTTTAGGGGTCGGGTCAGTGTGTGTGTGTGTGTGTGTGTGTGTGTGTGTGTGTGTAATGGCTAGGTTTAGGGGTAGGGTTAGAGTGTGTGTGTGTGATGGGTAGGTTTTGGGGTAGGGTTAGAGAGTGTGTGTGTGTGTGTGTGTGTGTGTGTGTGTGTGTGTGTGTGTGTGTGTGTGTGTGTGTGTGTTTAGGGGTCGGGTCAGTGTGTGTGTGTGTAATGGGTAGGTTTTGGGGTAGGGTTAGTGTGTGTGTGTGTGTGTGTGTGTGTGTGTGTGTGTGTGTGTGTGTGTGTGTGTGTGTGTGTGTGTGTGTGTGTGTAGGTTTAGGGGTCGGGTCAGTGTGTGTGTGTGTGTGTGTGTGTGTGTAATGGGTAGGTTTAGGGGTAGGGTTAGAGTGTGTGTGTGTAATGGGTAGGTTTTGGGGTAGGGTTAGAGTGTGTGTGTGTAATGGGTAGGTTTTGGGGTAGGGTTAGAGTGTGTGTGTTTGTGTGTGTGTGTGCTTGTGTGTTTGTGTTTGTGTGTAGGTTTAGGGGTCTGGTCAGTGTGTGTGTGTGTGTGTGTGTGTGTAATGGGTAGGTTTAGGAGTAGGGTTAGAGTGTGTCTGTGTGATGGGTAGGTTTTGGGGTAGGGTTAGTGTGTGTGTGTGTGTGTGTGTGTGTGTGTGTGTGATTATTGTGTACCTTCATTCCTACTAATTTCGATGTCGGCGAACAGGCCGATTTTGATGACCTGCCACAGGAGTCCCAGCACTAAATGCTGCCTGCCCTCTTTCAGGTCCTCTGCTCCGATGTTCACCACATGGCAGCCGATGGCAGAGGCCGAGTTCAGCGCGAGGTTCAGATTCTCCTGCACATTTAAACATGATCGAGAGCATTAAAATCCCACCGCAACAGTGTATGACACAAACGGCCCGATCAGGAGTGAGTGTGTGTGTTCACCTGGATCGTGAAGGGTGTGAGCTTCTTCTTATTGATGGTTCTCTCGTCGATGGTGTCCGGCACAGACAGGTTGATCATTTTACTGCAAAGAGTCATATTTATCATATTTCTGACTAGTGAAATATTGTACTGTATGTTCTTTCCCAGCTAACAAAAATATGTTCTGAGAATGTTTTGCTGATGTTCCCATTAAGTTAGGATAACGAACATTCCATTTTGCAAACTTTATTTGAATGTTACTTTTGAATGTTCTATCAACATTCCGAAACAAGTAACATTTAAAAAAAGTTCTAATAGTTCTAATGTTCTAACATTTAAAAAAGTCCTTCTGTGATGAAAATCCAGCTTTTAATGTTGTTTATGTGTCTATGTGGTGTTTTTAATATGCTTTAAGTCAATCCATGTGTAAATTCATAAGTCGACACCATTGCTGAGTATTTCCTCCTTAAAACTGCAGTGAACCAAAGACAGTCTCAAAAACACGCTTTGAAATCGCTGGTGTTTCTGACGTCACAAACTACCTTGTAACCAATCAGATCAACGAGTGAGTGAGTGAGTGGAGGCGGGGCTCATTTGCATATTCATAGAGCTGCGAATACTAAATGAGGCAAGGGTGTCGAGTTACAGTCAAGATATTTTATATTTTTTAACAAGATACTTTTTTTTTTTTTTTTTAATGTTTTAATGTAATGTAATGTTGGTGATCTGCAGGTACCAGAGTACGATGCCGTCTCCCACTGCGGTGAACAGATCGTTGGAACTGGGATCCATGGGAAGGACGTGCTGGCAGTCCGGATCTTTCTCCAAGGCTTTATTGACCCAGTTCACAAAAGCCACTTTCTCCTCCTCTGCACACACGCACACACACACACACACGTAACGCTGTTAATACAGTGTTTTTTTTGTCATTTCTGGAGCTCTAGTCTTGTGTGATGTGTTTTTCCTCACCGGAGTACGAGTGCTGTGTTCCTGATTGTTCCGATGTTCCCGCCACTGAACAGATTCCCTCCTTCTTATTAATGGCTTTCCGGAAGGTCTTGGCCACTTCTGAGCTCTTCAGATCATGAACCACCTGAGACACACACACACACACACGACCTTTAGGAAGACTGCACAGGTGACGCGTGTCATTTCTGCTTAAAATCATTATAATTCACACAGTCAAACCAAAAATTATTCAGACACCAGATATCATTTTTAATATTTTGGGTGGGTGCAGGACACTATAGTTAATTTATGCTAGTGAGGATAACAAAATAAAGTAAACTGTGACATATTATACCCAAAAAGTCTTCATACAGTGACTACCAGTAAAATGTATAAAAATTTGGGACCAAAAATTATCCAGACACTTTGACCTTTTGGTTTGACTGTATATTCAGTCACATTTGTAAGTCGCTTTGGATAAAAGCGTATTCTAAATGAATAAATGCAAATATTATTTAAGGGGCCTTCCAGTCAAAAACTTTTGATTTAGCATTTTCCCCTTCATGATAGAGCGTGACCTTTGACCTGACCTTGGAAAACTCATCGAAGGTGATCTTTCCGTCCTGGTTGAGGTCCATGGTCCTGCTGAGCTCCTGAACGATCTCTCGGATACGGTATCCCGGCAGAGGAAGGTTTGCGGCTCGGAAAAGGTCGTTCAGCTCGTCTGTGCTGATGTAACCGTTACCGTCCACATCTACAAGAAAAGGTCAAAGGTCAGTCCCACAGCAAATACACAGCATGACCAGTGCGCTCCGAATCACTCTAATGAACGTATTATTTTAATGCATTGCTCAAAAGAATATTGAATCAGTGTTTTAGTATTATTTATATTCTATTTTAATATTTTTAATTTAGCTTATATTTGTATATTTTCAGTAGTGCTGGGAAACGATTAATCGCGATTAATCGCATCCAAAATAAAAGCATGTATGCATGCATGTATATATTTAAGAAATATTTGCATGAATATATATTTATATATAATTTATATTATATAGAAATATAAATATTTTATATATAAATAACAAATTTTTCTTAAATATGTACATGCATGTGTGTGTATGTATATATACAAAATAATTATACACAGCACACACAAATATTATGTAAACACAAATTTTTATTTTGGATGCGATTAATCGTTGCCCAGCACTAATTTTTAGTTTTCATTTTTGTTTTAGTCGTTTTGCCTTTTTAATTTGTTTATTTAGCTTTAATTTATTATTTGAGTTTTAGTCATTTTACTACTTAAACTTATTTATTTCAGTTACTTCATGACCAGTGTAGTCCGAATCACTCTAATGAACTGATTCTTTCAAAATGAAACTCAAATGCAGATTTAAATAGGTTTGAATCAATGTTATTTAAGCATTTTATATACTATGATAACCATTTGAATTAGCTTTTATTTAATTTTTTTTTCAGTTATCATTTTAATTTTAGTTTGTTTTATTAAGTTTTTATTCAGTTTTAGTAACTGTAGTACTTAAACTTATTTCTTTCAGTTAGTTGCCAAGTTGCAAATTTTGCCATTTTAAGATTTTAAATCTTTATTACAATGAATAAAAATGATTTTCAATAGTTTTTTAGTTTTAGTTAACAATTGCAACAGTGGTTTAAGTCAGACGAATAAACTGATTCTTTTAATGAATCATTCAAAAACTCAAGTTATTGGTTTGAATCACTCTAATGAACTTATTATTTTCACGAATCGTTCAGAAGGTTTCAGTGCAACAAATATGAATAAGAACTATTATTTTTGTTAAGAAACTTGGACAAATTATTTGTGGCCCTCAAAAGTACTAAAAAGGATTACTAATAAAGTTGCTGAGGAACCGGAAGTGTAAAGAGGAATCAGATTTGAAAGCAGTTATGAGCCAGTCAGATCTATAGCTTTCACACTGCATCATTCACTCACCGACTTTGCTGAAGGCCTCTCTCAGGTCCTCCATCTCCTCCGCTGGGATGTGTGCTGTGCCCGCCATCTTTCACTGATAGATAGATCACCTGTGAACAAGAAAGAGATTGAGTTTATTAAACAGTGGATGGAGAGATGAAGCAGCTGATACTTAAAGGGGTGGTTGAATATGATTTGACTTTTCTAACTTTAGTTAGTGTGTAATGTTGCTGTTTGAGCATAAACAACATCTGCAAAGTTACAACGCTCAAAGTTCAAAGCAAAGGGAGATATTTGCTTTTAAAGAAATCGCTTTTTAAGGACTACAACAAACGGCTGGTAGAGACTACACCACATTCCTCCCGGGTTAGTGACATCACCAACCCTAGAATTTACATAAACCCCGCCCCCTGAACACGATTTATAGATTATCAAGACAGAATATGCTAATGACTAGAAGATAACTACACATCAGCTTCATAAACTCATCAACTAACCATTCAGAAATGTCCTGTTGCTTCTACATGTTGTCTCTTCTTCTCGAGTCTCTCCATCATTGTCTGACTCCGGTTTGAACATAAAAGGCTAAAAGTTTTTTAAATGTTCAGTGCATGTGTGTGTGAGGTAAAAGGACACGAGCTGTTGAAGCTCCGCCCCCTGTGCCGGGAGCAGCGGCTCATTTGCATTTAAAGGGACAGACACAAAATCGGTGTGTTTTTGCTCACCCTCAAAAAGTGACAATTTTAACATGCTATATAAAAATATCTGTGGGGAATTTTGAGCTAAAATTTCACACACACACTCATCAGAGACTTATTTTACATCTTGTGAAAAGGGCATCATACCACCCCTTTAAAACACCCTCCGTTTGAACAATCAAAACATCCAGTATTTCAAATGTTTTTAATATGTTTTTTCTTGGTTATTATGCAAACGTTCCATTTTGCAAACATTACGGGAATGTTACTTTTGAATGTTCAATGAACATTCTGAAACAAGCAGTAACATTTAAATAATATTAGATGAATGTCTAACTAAACATTTCAGAAAAAAATAGTGGTGTAACGAGACCCTCATGTCACGATTCGACACATATCACGATACTGAACTCACGATATGATATTATTGTGATACTCCAAGACATATGATAAAAGGTTAACAGAAAATGTACTGTTGATTAAAATGCTAAATTTGATATTACACTGGTGTGTGTAAATGAATAGTCTTGGACTTGGTGCTGAAACCCAATACAGGACAATAGAGACGCCAGAATAACAATATTCATGATTCTGAAGCTGCAAACAGAATTATTTTCAATGAATATTCACTCTTTCACTGACTAGATATATTTAAAATAATGTAAGCCACTTTTTACTGGTAACATCAGACATTTGGCATTATCAGGACACACAAATATTCCCCTATTGCATTATTATACATTATATTCAACATTATAGTAGTTTAATGTAGTACTGACACTAAAACTCACACTGTAATTTTTATTTTGGGTGAATTATACACAACATATTATCACTATCCACAATACATATTGTTGCAGTTTTGTACTACGATATCAAAAAAAACATTACATGGCCAATGCATAAATAATGTTTTTGTGCTAAAGTTTGAGGAATTACAGATCAGAAATCGTTCATAACTTTGAGAAGAACGTTAGCTGTGTTAGTTAGTCCTTCTAACATTCTCCTGTCTGATCAACGCGAGGGTTTTGTAACGACATGAAGTGAAGAAGCAAACATGCCATCCAGAGGCTTGAGCAAGACCGTTCACACCGGAAGTGGCTGTTGCTTCTGGCGTTTGAGTAACAGCATGTGGTTTGAGGAGACGACATTAAAAATATAGCCTAGCAGAGCATAATCATAGTAGGCCTACATGATGAGAATTATACACGGTTATGAATTGCCACCTGGAGCAATGACATTGAACTTTACAGTAGGTTTACAGCAGTTACGCAAATATTACACAGCGATAGTTACGCAGACGTGACTTCCCGCTTCCGAAAGTGTGAGATGTGTGTGTCGCGATGAACGTCCTGTTAAACGCAGAAGTATGTCAGTAATCATGGAAGAGGTTTAAAGCTCGCTTCACCTCAGTTTGTGCAAACATCACGTTTTGCTAACGTCCCCATTAAGTATTGAAAAACGGTATGTCTAGGGGTGTAACAATACATCATGTGACAATATATTGCAATACAAAAATGCAACAATATATGTATTATATATATGTAGGCTATATAATATATGTATTGTGTATAGTTCACCCAAAATAAAAAGTTTTAGTGTCAGTACTACATTAAACTACTGTAATATAATGTATAATAATGCAATGGGGGAATATTTGTGTGTCCTGATAATGCCAAATGTCTGATGTTACCAGTAAAAAGTGTCTTACATTATTTTGAATATATCTAGTCGTGAAACAACAAAAGAATATATTCATCTAAAATAATTCTGTATTTTCAGCTTCAGAATCATGAATATTGTTATTCTGGTGTCTCTATTGTCCTGTCCATTGGGTTTCCTGTGCAAGTCTAAGCCTATTCATTTACACACACAATGTAAAATCAAAGTTAGCATTTTAATCAACAGTAAATGTTTTGTTAAAGGAGAACTCCGGTCAATTTTAACATTGAGCTAATTTTTTTGTAAATTTGGAGTGCTGTCAGTACAGAGAACAACGACAAAAATCGGTGTTGCCTACACCGTGTTATCCTCTTTTTAAAATTTGCACCCTGTTGACTTCAATGGGGCAAGTTTTAAACCTGCTTTTAGCCTCTTAACATCCTTGATGTGTCATTACAAGTGCCCAGGTCATGTGAGTGATTCCTTCAGAGGGAACACGGGTGAATCTGACTGCAGTAGATGTGAAAGATATGAATAAAAATGATGCTAATTCAGCCAGCGCTCATACCTGTATTTACATCCTGTTTTCGGTTGAAGTCCAAAGTAGTCGATTGTCGAGTTCACGCGCATAGGTTTAGTACCTATGATCATGCACGTGAACTCGACAATTGACTATTGGAGTTCTCCTTTAAAAGAACATTCCATTTTGCAAACATGGAACGTTACTTATAAACGTTACTTTTGAACATTCCGAAACAAGTTGTAACATTTAAAAAATGTTTGATGAACGTCCAACTCTGAACAAACATCCTATTAACGTTACAGGAAGAACATTTGCTCATAACTTTCCCTGTTAGCTGAGAGTTTATATCTCCAGAATACAGCTTTATACTGAGACATTTCTTCCTTGAAACTGTCTTTGTAACAAAACTATAAAACACATTTAGTTGTGTGGATAATGAAGCAGGGCTCGTTTGTGATTTCAATTCTATCAGATGGATGCTTAATATCACTGCGTTTAACATGCAAATGTTGCTCTGTTTAAAGTGATGTCTGTTCAGCTCAGTGAAATAATCAGATGCTGCTGCACATTTGCATCTTCATGACAGCGATATAAGTGCTTTTTATCAGCATAAATCATCTTGATAATGGATAATGTTTAGCTGAGAACTATTTTGGCAACACTTTACAAGCAGGCTTCATTTGTTAACATTACTTAAGATGAACTAACCATGAACAATACTTCTATTCAGCACATTTATACTTTTTTAAAATTAAAAATTATATCTGTTAACATTAGTTAATGCACCGTGAAGTAACATGAATATAAACGTGTTTATTTAACAAAGGTTAATAAAAGCTGTAAAAAAAAAACATTGCTCATTGTAAGTTCATGTTAGTTAATACAGTAACTAGATTGACTTTATTGTTAAGTGTTACCACTATTTTATGTCTTTTTCGGTATCTTTACACTTGAGCAATAGAACAACTGTTAGTTATTTCAGTATCATTTCAAAATGTCTGCTTTCAGCCCTTCACATGTGCTCTGCTCTTCCTCTTTCACATGTGCATTCTGCTTTTCTTTTAGCTCAGGCTAGAAATAAAAAAATGATATAATCGATTCTGCTGCTGCACATCCCACTCTTTGCAAAGGTGTTAATGACACTTTAAGGCTCTTGGTTCTGAGATGTAAGATGGAGCACAGTATAGATGCTGTAGAACGAAGCAATAACTTCATGCACTTGTTGCACAGGCGAACCACAGTTTCCTGTTCTCTTTAACCGCAGTGCAAAGCTTCACTTCTTCTTCAGATTACATTCAACACTCAAAACCCCCCAAAACTTTATGACAAACTGAAACTCTGAGAGCACACTTAAAATCTGGAATTCAAACTTTTATAAAAATTCATGATTGTTTGCCATTTCTCATACTGGTCATATCACATGCACTGGAAAAGCAAAGTTATTAAATTAAATGGCAATGGCATATATGAGCCTTTTCACTCTCAGATGTTTGGACTCGACTGTATTCCCAGCTAATATAAATGTGTTTCAAGAACATGTGGTTAACGTTCCCTTTAAGTTATGAAAACGTCATTTCTCAATGTTATCAAGTTTCAAATGTTTAAAAAATGTTTTTTTCTTATTTATGCAAACATTAAGGAAACATTCTATTTTGCAAACATTATGGAATGTTACTTTTGAATGTTCTCTGAACATTCTGAAACAAGTAACGTTTAAAAGATGACAAACGTACAACGTTTCATGTATAAATAATGTTTTTGAGAACATAATCACAGACCATATAACGTTCTGTTAATGTTACTGGATGAACGTTTGTTCATAACTTGCCAGAGAACGTATTTTGTCAGCTGTTGCATTAATATTCAACTAAATCTACGAAATGCATCACATGTAAAGATGAATAATATTGATAATATCAGATGTTGCATTAATATCCAACTAAATCTATCAAATGCATCACATGTGAGGATGAAGCACAAACATTTCCATAATCAGCTAAAGCTGTTTAAATGATTAGTACACA
Organism: Squalius cephalus; assembly: GCF_949319135.1. Lineage (NCBI taxonomy): Eukaryota > Metazoa > Chordata > Actinopteri > Cypriniformes > Leuciscidae > Squalius > Squalius cephalus. The sequence continues at coordinate 2,552,892 of NC_137130.1, forward strand.
TGATCTGATCAGGATCTGAAAGTTTCAGGCTGTTTCTCATTTGAAGAGTGCAGCATCTGTCAGACTCACACCAGTGATGGGATAACTTTCATACACACGACAAACACAGATAGTGATGATGTGCATCTCTTACCTGCAGACGACGGTGGACTTCAGGGTGGATCTGTGTCTGGTCACTTTCAGAGCTTCTGCTGCGACTCTATTCAAATGTGAGAGGAAGGAAGTGACATACAGAGGCCTACACGACAGTGGAAACAGGAACACACACGGTCTATGTCTTTATAAGGTAAAACGCTTGACATCTGCACACAGCAACAAACATGATCGACATCTGACAGCATCTGTCACTACTCTGAGATTTAACAATGTTAAGGTTTGATCTTGTGAAATGGTCAATTCAAGAATGCCACCACAAGTTTGGGTGTACAAATGTCATCGTTTAAGAAACATCCTCGGGAAGAAGTGTAGTCTATATTTGACTAAGTGTAACATGATTATTAGTCCTGAGTGTCATAAGTAATGTGCCATTTTTTTCTTATGTGTTTTTATTGCTCTTAGGGCATGAAAAACAAGATTTTAACTTTTTTTTTTTTTACACAATTTATTTTTTTGAAAAAGAGATTTGCAGATATCCACTTGAGTGGACAGTATGTATTTGGTTCTAGAGATTAAACATACAGTAATAACAAAGCAATACTGTCTGTACTTAATAAACCAATAAATAAAATTATATAAAATCATGTAAACACGATAAAATATATTTAAAAAATATAATACAGCTTCAATTACTGCAAACACAATTGAGTTTGTTCCCATTCCACCACCAGACGGAGAACTTCATACAAGTTGAACATTGCGTGCCTTTGGTATCAGAACATGAGGATTCCATCAAAGATCTCATGCATTATATAATCAGTGCGTTACATAATCAGATTACTTTAGGATGTAACGAGTAAAGTAACGCATTACAGGTAACGTGCGTTACATAATCAGATTACTTTAGGATGTAACGAGTAAAGTAACGCATTACAGGTAACGTGCGTTACATAATCAGATTACTTTAGGATGTAACGAGTAAAGAAACGTATTACAGGTAACATGTGTTACATAATCAGATTACTTTAGGATGTAACGAGTAAAGTAACGCATTACAGGTAACGTGCGTTACATAATCAGATTACTTTAGGATGTAACGTATTACAGGTAACGTGTGTTACATAATCAGATTACTTTAGGATGTAACGAGTAAAGAAACGTATTACAGGTAACATGTGTTACATAATCAGATTACTTTAGGATGTAACGAGTAAAGTAACGCATTACAGGTAACGTGCGTTACATAATCAGATTACTTTAGGATGTAACGAGTAAAGAAACGTATTACAGGTAACATGTGTTACATAATCAGATTACTTTAGGATGTAACGAGTAAAGTAACGCATTACAGGTAACGTGCGTTACATAATCAGATTACTTTAGGATGTAACGCATTACAGGTAACGTGCGTTACATAATCAGATTACTTTAGGATGTAACGAGTAGCGCATTACAGGTAACGTGTGTTACATAATCAGATTACTTTAGGATGTAACGAGTAATGCTTACTAGTATTATGTGATCATTTTTTTTATGTAACTGCAAATTGCATTCTAATAATACAAATACATTTATTTACAGCCAAAAAAAAAGCGTTATGTCAGATGAAGTATTTTCAAGAACAACAGTCACAGTAATAGCTGTTGCTGAAATATAGCTAGTGATGCATGATGTCCAATTTAGTGGACAGATGATTAATCAGAATTTCCTCCCAATCTAAAATCAATACTTGAAAAATGTAACATTGATATGACTCCTTAGATGGTACTTGATGCTACAAATTTTCTTTTTTTTACCTGCAACAGTCTCCTAGACATTCCTTGTTTCCTTGACATTCGCATAACCAAGAGACGTTTCTAAGGGCCAGTTCACACAGATCGTGTTTTTCTATGCCACTGCCGCCACTTTCTCATTGTCTTTCAATGTAAACACATGCTAGACAGACTTAACCGCTTCACTCACGTCTAGCATCTTTTGCAGCATGGCATTATAAATACGTGTCTCTCAAGTTATAATAAGTTCAACTTTGAAGGCCTTGTTTTTGTTCCACTGACCTGTGCAGCATGTTTTTTAAAAGGATAGTTCACCCAAAATGAAAATTCTCACCCTCAAGTTGTTTGAAACCTGTATGCATTTCTGTCTTTCTTATGGGTAACCAAACGGTTTATGGACCCCATTGACTTCCATAGTATGGAAAAAAAAAATTCAATGGAGTCCATCAACTGTTTAGTTACTGACATTCTTCAAAATACCCTCTTTTGTGTTCAGCAGAAGAAAGAAATTAAATTCTTACAAGATTGGAACAACTTGAGGGAGAGTAAATGATGACACTATTCTCATTTTTGGGAGAACTGTCCCTTTAACAACAAATAAAGATTTTAACAGGCCGATAAATATTTGCAATACTAATTGTTTATGGGTTAAAAGCTCTCTGGTATGATTTGATTTACATTTTTAACTGGTTGACTTATGTATGGATGTTACATACAAACTTAAGTTCTGCTAAGTTTTGTTTTCCTGGAAAAACATATTTGGGAAAAAAAGAACGTTCTTAGAATTTTTTTTGTTAGCTGGGAATATTTACTCACACACAAACACTAGTCAAACGCGCTTTCCTCGAGTATGAAAACTAAATGTATTATGTAACGCGGTTGAAAACAGCATATGACGTCACACGCGAAAATGTCACACAAGTGTCTTTGATCTTTACGCGCGCTGTGAGATTGACAGGCGGTTGCTAGGGCGGTTGCTAGAGACTCAGATTCTCGGCTGAGCTCTGGTGAGTTTTCAGACGCGGGTTATTGCTGTTTTCATGGTTTAAAGTTTGCAGAAACCTGTGAATTACGGAGGAAATTAAACCGACACAGAGAATGAAAGTTGATCAGGTTTATACCGCTTTGATTCGATCGTTAGAAACTGCATTGATCATTGAAAGATGAATAAACGATGTGTCTTCGGTTTCGATTTAGCGAGACATATTTGCAGTTTGATCCTTATAGAACAATATTAATAATAAATAAATAACATAAAGCTATGAGGTTATTTTCATGACGATTGATTTCTCTTTACTGTAATGCATTTAATCAAATTATGCTTTAGTATTTATTGCACTGTATTTAACCCATTCTTCTGCTGCTGCTGCTGCAAAAAAAAAAAAAAGTATTAATAGCCCTGAAAAGTAACATGCAACCTATATTTCTTCCTGTTTATTTTTTATTTATTTTTTTGCGGTGAAATGTGTCTCTTGCATGCTTAAATCCCTATCGCTGATGTTCTCATTAACACTGATCAGAAAGAATCAATGTCATCCGAACACATGAAGCTGCTGAGAAGACCCCTGCCCCCTATAAAGACAGCACACTACAGCTCTGCGCCTGCGCACAGGACTGCAGGTGACTCCTCATGCATTTATCATATTACACGCGGCATAATGTGACCTTTTCCCGCCAACAGGGAACGGTTTTGGAATGTTCAGAGAAATTCAAAAGTAACAGTTCCATGATGTTTTCAAATTGATAAAATAGAATGTTGTCCAACATTGACATTGTTAACAAAAGTAAAACGTACCTTTTTGTTGAACTATTAATGCTGTGCGTTTAATTATTGATTTATTTGTATTATGCATTATTGTTTATGTTATTTATTATGTAACTTTATTCATTTAGCTAGATTTTTAATTAATGAGTCGTGTTTAAAAGCATCCCAGAATGCACCTGATGGGTGAGCAGAACTATAATATACACTCAATGTATTTAGGTCTAAATTCAAAATTTATTTGGATTTCACAGTTTTAATGTGATGCATATTTGTAAGTCATGCATACATTTATGTAACAGTACTAAATGTGTTGTATGCATTGTAACAAGGTTTATATGTTTATCATCAATGAATTCACTCATACATTTTAACTAACTAAATATTGCTGGTTCCATATTTAACCATGTTCATACGTTTTAATTGTATTAATTTCATTGTGAACAGATTTGTGCTCATTCTAAGAAAATCTGATTATTTAAATAGATTCAGTTGTTGATAATAAACTATGCCATGATTTAAAAAAAAAAAGAAAGTTTGGTTATGTAAAACTATGTAATTCAAATGGATGGAAATTTTATGCGATTTAAACACATAAATCTTACATTTATGCCTAAATAAGACTAATAAGAAGCTCAAATATGAGTTTTCATTTGTATCATGTTTTGATCTCTACATTATTCCATTAGCAGTGCACTATTAGTAATAACAATATGATGATGTCATCTCTGTGTTTCTAGGCCCTGAACGGAGCGAGTGTGTTTGCAGTCCGCAGACGTATCTTGAGGATTCTGCTTGTGTTGGCCAGATCACATTACCCAGAATCCTCAGCAGTTTCCCCCATCAGCCTCAGCGCACGCCCGCGGGTCGCCGACCTCTTGACCTCTTCTGCCTCAATGACTTCCTGCAGGTCGGCCGGCGTGTGTGTGTGTGTGTGTGTGTGTGTGTGTGTGTGTGAGCGGGTTGCTGACCTTTTGAT
>NC_137130.1:2562500-2615000 GCF_949319135.1 Squalius cephalus
GAAAAATATCGAAACTCTTTGGTCATTTTTTTGAGAGAGGTGCTAATGGTCTTGTCCGATTCAATGATCTATCTATGCTAAGCTATGCTAAAAGTGGTACCGCCAGACCCGGAGATCGGCTGAATGGATTCGAAAATGGTAAGACTCAACTGTTTAACTCTGGGGGAGTTGTAAAATGAGCCTATTTCCCAAAAAAGTGGAGTATCGCTTTAAAGGTGCTGACAGTCCTTAAAAGTCTTGACCTTACACATAGCCTTAGAGATGACCACTAAATCTAATCATCTAAAGACAATAGAGGCAACAACCCCCAACTGGAGATAATGGTACCCCCCAAATTGTATAAGACTAAGACTATGTAAACATTCACACATAGTTCAACTCTCAGTAGGAAGATCAAAGACTAACAAAACCCCTTCAATGGAAACTATATTGAATCTAATCAGTAAATGGATGCCATCATGTTCACCTTGAATGCCCAATACAGTGTAGTTCACCTTAGTTTTTCATGTGATGTTATGTAAGGAAGTAGGATCAGCAGATCTTAAACATGTTCTTATATTTGTAATCCTACAGTATGAATATGTGCACACATTGTTTTAAACATTTTCTAAGTGTAAATGGAAGCATTATCATTGATTACTCAAAGCATTGATTAATCATTAATACTCATAAATGGAGCTGTTTATTGAACACTGCTGTCAGTAAAAGTAATAATCCACAAGTGGATTTGTATTACTGTGATTTCACCGTGGTAAAGGGTTGTTCTCAGTACCATTTATAGCAATAATGCGATTAAATATTCTCAAACTCCTCCTGTAGTCAATCATATTATCCCTTAAAACTCATCTTTGATCACCAAAATTACATATTTATGCGTTTTGTCCTTTTTTGTCTTCATGCCTTAAAATATCTTGAATGTAACTCGACACCCTTGCCTCATTTAGTATACGTGGTTCTATGAATATGCAAATGAGCCCCGCCTCCACTCACTCACTCACTCAGAGATCCACTGGTTGACGATCACACGTTGATCTGATTGGTTACAAGGTAGTTTGTGACGTCAGAAACACCAGCGATTTCAAAGCGTGTTTTTGAGACTGTCTTTGGTTCACTGCAGTTTTAAGGAGGAAATACTTGATACAAAATCTTGGAGGCCCCCCTCCCCCCTCGTAGGCTCGTGGCCCAAACTAGCACAGCATCTTAATTTTTAGAAACAGTAAGAGGAAGCTGTGGGTTTTTCTTAAGTTTAAAACAAAACCACTTTCTCAAACTCCATTTCTTGTGATGTTAACTGTGACAGCAAAGGAGATCTATAAATATATAAAAGACAAAATGGAAACTATCACAGAACAAAATCAGAAAAAAGTTTGTGTGTTTTAACGTGTGTGTATGTGTGTGTGTGTTTGGGTAGTGTGTGTATGCATGTATCCACACATGCACAGGTCCAAGGGCTCGATGTTTGCAAGCACACATGTATATATGTGTACATGAACATAATGAACATGCTCCTAAATTTTTCTCTTATTTTCAATCTCTCCCATTCACTTTCAATGGCCGGCAATTTTTGACCGAAATGAGATGCCTACTCTCAGACAGATGAGGCCTACGATTAATCAGATGCAAATAGAAATATAAAACTAGTCCTAATTTAAAGAAAACAAGTTGACAAAAAGATTGAATCCAATATCGCGTGATGATTTAGCATAACAAGTGATTTATAAGCAAATTTTTATAGGCCGGTCATTTTTGACCGGGAACATCAAAAGTGTTATAGGGTTTTGAACACAACCTGAGGGTTAAAAAAACTGTAAAACGGGGCGAGGGGGTCTGAATAACTTTTCGTGATTAAAGTTGAAATATTTCGAGAATAAAGTCGAAACAGTACGAGAATACAGTCTTCCGTAGAAGTTGCACGTGTGCTTGCCGTTGTTTCGCATTACCGCACAGGCATTCATAACGGTGCGCATACACTGGCACAGAACGAGTGTTTCCAATTCATTACTCATTGTGTGTGTGTGTGTGTGTGTGTGTGTGTGTGTAAAGAAATGCGCTTGTGAAGTCAAACTGCATCAGACATGGATCTACACAAAATAATAGCTTTTTACTTTTATCTGGGCTTTCAACAAAAGGAAATTCTATACAGGTGCCAATCTACCAACATGCATTAGGCTACCATTATAGGACGTTATAAAATATACTTCGCCAGAGTAGACTTTAGCAAACACTTTTCAGACTGGATGGAGATATCCAGCTTTATGAATGAATGAGGCATTTATATAGCGCTATATGTCTACTGTAGGCCTACACTCAAAGTGCTTTACAATCATATCAGGGAATCTCTCCTCAACCACCAGTGGTTATTATATCTGAGGAAATCACGGGATCCGGACAAATGATTGAATACAGAATGATGCACTTGAAATGTATCCAGAACGTATTTACGTTGAAGGAGGAGACAGTACGGTTACTGTTAAGTGTTCTTGACCCAGATGGTGTTGCCTATAGACGAAAATACATCAGAAACACTGACGTAAAGTTTGGACCAGATTGTGAGACCTACTCTGGCGGAGTCAGTGCTCGTCTATTGGCAACTCCATGGTAGGGGAGACCAGGGACAGTTGCAACACTTTTTGCATTTCTCTCTGTTACTCAGAGACTATTTGGACTAGACCAACCAAATTTGTATATATTAAACTTGCATCTGTCTGCTAATTACCCATACCATTTAAAGATGATTATATATGACATATCGTTCACAGTATTTATTTGGATGGAAGAAGCCAGATGTTGCAACTGACCCCGACCCAGGGGACGGTTGCAACATGTTAAAAATACCTTAAACTTCACTAATTAACTCAATGAGCATAGAATTCTGAAAATATTTTAGTCTATATTAGTTTTAGGCCTACTATAATAATATTATTTATTTATACAATACAATTATTGTAGCCTATTATTTATTTATTTAGTCATATTTATCAAATAACAGTTATTGAGTTTTGTTTGTTGTAGAACATAGGCCTACATAGATTCGGTGTGCAGGAATTACAGATGCTATTCAATCTCTCCATATTTCAGTTTCAGACAGGAAGAAGTGAACAATTTGCATTGCAACAAACTTTTATTAAACATGCAATTTATAACTTGTTGCAACCGTCCCCAACCCTATCAGTCATGACAGAACATCATACGCCTGCTAGACACACTGACTCTGACACATGCTAACCATGTCACTTAGAAGTCAGCAAAACAATAATTCAAATTAAGTTTTGATAATTCATACAAAATGTCAGGACAGTATGACAAAAATATATTTGAAAATTGATCATGATACTTTATTGTGTACAAATAAATTATTGTTAACACACAAACACACACACATTAATGAATTTTATTTTAATTTAATAAAAAAGAAAAAAGAAAAAGAAAAGAAAAGGATGAGTTCACACAGAGTCTTGGAGGCCCCCTAGAGGTCGGAGGCCAGTCCGCCCGGTGGTAAATCCGGCCTTGCATATAAACAACATTAAAAGCTGGATTTCACCACGGATGGACTTTAAGATTGTGTTTTCCCGCAGGCTCATTTCATCTGTGATCTCCCTGACGTGACGTCACTGTCTGAGCGTCTCCAGTATCTGAACGTGTCCTTCAATGACCTCACACACGTTCCTCAGGAGGTGCTTCAGTCACATTTGTTCTGTTTCCTGTCATGATTCATATCGCGATGTTTGACGTCCCTCGTCTTCCTCTTCCAGGTGTGTGATCTTCGTCAGCTGCAGGTGTTGAAGATGAGGAATAACCCCATAGAGGAGCTTCCCGCTCAGATCAACAAACTCCACAAACTCCAGACGCTGGTCGTCTCCTTCTGCAAGATCACACAACTGCCCACCCAGTGAGAGACACACACACACACACACACACACACACACACACACACACACACACACACACTAACACACTCACATACTCACACACTCACTCACTCTCACACACACACAGACACACAAACGCACTCTCTCACACAGAGACACACACACACTCACTCACTCTCACACACACACACAGACACACAAACGCACTCTCTCACACAGAGACACACACACACTCACTCACTCTCACACACACACACACACACACACAGACACACAAACACACTTTCTCACACAGAGACACACACACTAACACACGCACATACTCACACATGCTCTCTCACACACAAACACACACTCACACACACTCACTCCCACTCACATTTGCACACACACGCACTAACACTCACACTAACACACACACACACACACACACACACTCACATACTCACACACACATACACTGACACACTAACACACTCACTCACACACACACACACACACACACACACACTCTCACACAGACACACACACTAACACACACACATACTCACACATGCTCTCTCACACACAAACACACACTCACACACACTCTCTAACACACACACACACTCACTCCCACTCACATTTGCACACACACACACACACACACACACGCACGCACTAACACTCACACTAACACACACTCACATACTCACACACACATACACTGACACACTAACACACTCACACACACCAGCCCGGTCTCACCCCAAAATGTCACATACTGACGCGTCTTGACCAAACGGCAATATACGACGAAAAGGGTACCCCTAAAACGTCCATATGAGACGAAGACATAAGCGCACCAGCAGCGCCTCTTAGCGGTACCCTAACGCATACCTAAACCTACCCATAACCCGAATAGTCACATATGGACGTTTTAGGGGTACCCTTTTCGTCGTATATTGCCGTTTGGTCAAGACGCGTCAGTATGTGACGTTTGGGGGTGAGACTGTGTTGCACACACACACACACACACACTCTCACACTGATACACACGCACTAACAAGCACAAACTCACACACACTCTCTCTCACACAAACACACACTTACTCACACACAGACACACACACACACACACACACACAATCCCACTCACATTTGCAATGGTAAATGGTTGTAATTCATGAATGCTGTATAGGGGTTATATGATGGTTCTAAATAGAACATGATTTTGTATATTTGGTTTAATGCAATGTGTTTACGCGGTTTTATGTTTAGAAAGTCATTATTCTACACATACTGTACATTATTATTGCTCCTTTATGCCCCGCCTTTCTGAAACGCGTCGATTTTTACAAAGCTCATCGTTCTGAAAAGTGTGGTGTGCTCTGATAGGCCAGCGATCCAGTGCATTGTGATTGGCCCAAAAAGTGTGTGACGGAAATGCCACGACCCTTTTACCATATTTGGAACATCAGCTCCCAGAGCAATAATGACAGGTGATAATGTCAGTACCTTATCAATTCGAGACCGAATCTGATCCGGAAAATGCAGATGACCGAAGCTGATCAACTTAGCCAGCGCGACTGGACCAGAACGTATCAGATTGGTAAAGTTTTATTTCATTGGGGACATAATTACTGATTATAATGACTTATACTGTCTTTTTACGTGCCGCGCTATGGGTGTGTGTGATAACCAGTGTTGGGGGAAACTCATTACAAGTAACTTGAGTTATGTAATCAGATTACTTTTTCAAGTAAAGTAACGCATTACTTTTAAAATTTACAACAAAATATCTGCGTTACTTTTTCAAAAAAGTAACGCAAGTTACTTTGTTTTCCCATTTATTGACTGACAGCTCTCCTGTCCCAATGCTGAGACAAATCGAAGTGCAGAGGTGTTGTGTGTGAGTGTGTGTGTGTGTGAACATGATGGTTATTGTAGTTCTAGACTAAATGTGAGCGTGCATTTACTCATCTCACTCGCACAAAAAAAAAGATTCAGTATTCCTCAAAATGAATAAAATCAGTGAAATGCAGAATCTATGCAAACCTCCAATAACTAAATCTGTTAAATAAATAAAACATACATTTGTATGCATTTAATCTCACTTTATTGACCAAATGTACTTGCTTCTGGCCTTCGATTATTCAGTAAACCATAAGCAAAAATGACTAAAGATTTTTTAGTTTTTATTGGTAAAGTAAGTGTTAAACTGTCTTCTCCTGCATCATCTTCTTCTGTTCTCCAGAATATCAGCGGCTGAAAGGTTTGTTTGAGCGGCGCCCTCTACTGAACACGCGTGAATCTGCATTTCCTTCAGTCTGAGGATTATTATTTCACTTTTGGTGTGAAAGGGTCTTTACATGTGCCCAAAAATATAACTTTTTATGCCCAGTCGAGGTGGAAAAAAAGTAACGCAAAAGTAACGTAACGCATTACTTTTCTAAAAAAATTACTAAGTAACGCAATTAATTACTTTGGGAGTAACGCAATATTGTAATGCATTACTTTTCAAAGTAACTTTCCCCAGCACTGGTGATAACACTGTGTAAACATAAAACTGTCTGCATTTGTGATCGTAGAAACGTAGAGGATCGTAAATACTCTTTAATACTCAAAACTCGCGTTTGAATAGTCAGTAGCAAATTCTTAAAATATGAAAACATTCTTACAGGCTGTTTCTGTGAGATCAGAAGCCTGTGAGTAAAAGAAGAAAAAACTCAGCAGATTATTGCAGAAGTGAAAGCACATAAAAACTGAAAGTGGAAAAAAAGTTATTGATATTATTTTACAAAATCATTTGAAGTCAAATTTATATGTCTGAACGAGTTGTGTTCCAAATTTGAAGTTGATATCACAAAAATTGAGCCGCTAAAAGGTAACGCGATGTCTAGTTTACGGTTTTCAGAGGAATTCTGAGTGTTTAAGGGGATGATGATGATTAGTAAAATATGTGATCGAGAAGAAACATAAATAAAGTGTACAATTCTGCTATTTCTAGTAGTAGTTTAAATCTTCAGCAGACTCGGGTCAGATGATCTGATGAAACTGAACCGCTCATGATGTTCTGCTGCTCTGCTTCACTTTGTGTGTGTGTGTGTGTCTGTGTGTGTGTTTGTGTCTGTCTGTGTGTTTGTGTCTGTGTGTGTGTCTGTGTGTGTGTGTCTGTGTGTGTGTCTGTGTGTGTGTCTGTGTGTGTCTGTGTGTGTGTGTTTGTGTGTCTGTGTGTGTAAATGTGTGTGTACGTATGTCTGTGTGTGTCTCTGTGTGTGTGTGTGTATGTGTGTGTGTGTGTGTGTGTGTGTGTGTGTGTGTTTGTGTCTGTGTGTGTTTGTGTGTGTCTGTATCTGTGTGTTTGTGTGTGTTTGTGTTTGTGTGTATTTGTTTGTGTGTGTCTGTGTATGTCTGTGTGTGTGTCTGTGTGTGTCTGTGTGTGTTTGTGTGTGTGTGTGTGTGTGTGTGTTTTTGTGTGTGTTTGTGTCTGTGTGTGTAAACGTGTGTGTGTGTGTGTGTGTGTGTGTGTGTGTGTCTGTGTGTGTGTGTGTGTGTGTGTGTGTTTTTTTGTGTGTGTTTGTGTCTGTGTGTGTGTGTGTCTGTGTCTGTGTGTTTGTGTGTGTGTATTTGTGTGTGTGTGTTTGTGTGTCTGTGTGTGTAAATGTGTGCGTGTATGTGTGTGTGTGTGTGTGTGTGTGTGTGTGTGTGTCTGTGTGTGTCTGTGTGTGTTTTTGTGTGTTTTTGTGTGTGTGTGTGTCTGTGTTTGTCTGTGTCTGTGTGTTTTTGTGTGTTTGTGTGTGTGTCTGGTCTGTGTCTGTGTGTGTGTGTGTGTGTGTGTGTGTGTGTAGGCTGTTCTCTCTGCCCTGTCTGCAGCATCTGGATGTGTCCTATAATCTCCTCGGATCCCTCAGCGGTGACATCACACACCTCAGGTCATTATTAATAAACACTTCATACCAAATCATTCACACACACCTAAACTGATAACTATAGCTATAACTACAACGATAACTAATGAAAATTATAGCTATAGTGATAACTATAAAAATAAATTTAATAACTATTGCAGCAACTAAATGTAACAATAACTATAGCCATAACTATAGTGATAAATATACTAATAAACAATAATTATTGCGATAACTATAACGTTAACTAATGAAAACGCGATAACTATAGTGGTAAATGTAACAATAATAATTGCAATAACTATAACGTTAACTAATGTTACGATAACTATTACAATAACTTTAGCGACAACTATTTCAATAACGATAACTAATAAAAATGATAGCTACAGTGATAAAAGTAATGATAACTATTGCAATAAGTATTATGGAAACTATTACAATAACGACACCGGTGGATGATATCGTTCTGTTTATTATTAGCGTACGCTGCAGGTTTGTCTCTGCCGCTATTAATGCGCGAGCTGTTTAAAGCAGGGTGGATTCTGATTGGCTGTCAGTGTTTTTATCGTTCATCCGCTGGAAAAAAATCGCTCTGAAAGTGATTCCAACGATATTGTTTCTCTGTGTCATTATCATTATATTTGTTGTGTGAACTCTGCTATTCTCATAGAATTACAACAATTATTAAAGCTTTATAGTTATAGTTATAATTCTCAGTGTGAACCGACCTTAATAATATAATTCACTCCGTATTTATTCTATAAGAGCGTTCAGTGTGTGTGTGTGTGTGTGTGTGTGTGTTCAGGTCTCTGAGGTCTCTGAACGTTGAAGGGAATCAGTTAGTGGCTCTTCCCGCCGGTCTGCTGTGTGTGTGTGTGTCAGAGCTCAGGCTGTCCGGGAATTACACACACGCGTTACTGTGGAGCGAGAACAGCTGCAACTCTCCACAGACGCTGCTGCACACGGCCGCACACACACTCGCACACACACACACACTCACACACCTGCCGGCCGCCGCACAGCTCGTCCTGCGCAGGTAATACACACACACTCGCACACACACACACACTCACACACCTGCCGGCCGCCGCACAGCTCGTCCTGCGCAGGTAAAACACACACACACACACACACACACACACACACACACACACACACACTGTCCTTCACTACACACTCTGAGAATGTAATGCAGTACTTGTTAGAGAGAGAGTAATTAGTATGGTATTCTGATTACACTGTTGATGATGTAAGTAGTAACTAGTAATCAGTTACTTTTTTAGAGCAACTTATCATCAGACTTAAAGTTCTTACACACTGAGTCCGAAACTTTCGTATGTGTGTTCTCGTATTCGTCATTCAGTGGCTCTGAATTGTCAAAACACCATTCAAATGCTTGTTACAGATGCGAAAAAAGAAGAAAATCAAACCTGATATTAATTTTTTTTATGACGGACGAAAGTTTCGGAGGCAGTGTGTAAACGTGATCGACGCAAGGTGAGGGCGTATTGATTTTTTAATTTGTGAAAATTTCGGACTCTGTGTGCAAGAACCTTTAGTCCGAAAAGTCCATTCAGAAAAAATAAAACTGTTCAGTTGGCAGTGTGTAATATGAGGATAACTACTTCGTGTGAAAAGTCCTATTGAACCAGATATTGATATTGATATTGAACCTTCCAGATATTGAACCTTCTACTAGATGCTTATATAGAGTTTATGCCGTGTTTATTTCATGTTGTAATCGTCCATCATTCATGTTCACTTAAACCAACACACCTAGAGATGTAGATATTTAAAATAGAACTTTCTACTATATAGCCTACATATATATATATATATATATATATATATATATATATATATATTAAAAACCTTACCTATTAAAAAAGGCAGTTATATATATACTGCCTTTTACAAGTTTGGGATAGGTAAGATTTTTAATGTTTTTAAAAGAAGTCTCTTCTGCTCACCAAGGCTGCATTTATTTGATTAAAAAACAAAACAAAAAACAGTAATATTGTGAAATAATTATTTTAAATTGTAATAATGTTTTCTATTTTAATATATTGTAAAATATAATGTATTCCTGTTATCAAAGCTGAATTTTATTCTTATATATATATATATATATATATATATATACACATGTACAAAATTCTTAACTATTCCTAACTTTTGAATGTATTTATTTATATATACGGTCAAAAGTTAGGAATAATTAAGAATATTTGTGAAAGAATTCTCTTCTGTAAAAGAAATCAATACTTTTATTGGGATGCATTAAATTGATCAAAAGTGACAATAAAAGATATTTATAAAGTTTCAAAAGATTCTATTTCAATTAAATGAAATAGAACTTTCTATTTATCAAAGAATCCTGAAAAAATTGATAATGATAATAATCATAAATGTTTCTTGAGCATCAAATCATCATATTAGAGTGATTTCTGAAGGATCATGTGACACTGAAGACTGGAGTAATGATACTGAAAATCCAGCTTTAATCACAGGAATAAATTACATTCAAAAATATAAATATTTTAATAAAATATATTCAAATAGAAAACAATTATTTTAAATTGTTATAATATTTAACAATATAACTTTTTTTTTTTTTTTTTTTTTTTTTTTAATAAATGCAGCATTGGTGAGTAGAAGAGACTTCTTTTAAACAGTAAAACTACTACTGATCCCAGACTTTTGGACGGTAAGTAGAGTATTTGATTTGCATTGTAGCAAACAGGATGTAGAATTGAAACATTTCAAACATCAAGTCATTTCAAATTCAAAAGTATCACTTTCAGGCAGCTTAAAAAACCCGTGGACATCACAAATATTACTTTTTTGATGAAATGAAACAATGAAATTGAAAGTGAATCAATCACACTTTTCTCAGGCATAATTTAGATTGATTTAGCATTTGCAGATTTAATGTTTTTCAAAACTGAATGTATGCATTCTAACCAGGGCCCGGTTCCCCAAAGCGTTCTTATCTCTAAGTAGTTCTTAACCTATTCCTTAACCTCTCTCTTAACCTTATGGCACGATTCCCGAAACGTTCGTTCGCTAAGTATATCTTCTGTAAGTCACACTTTCGTAAGGTTGGTCTGGACCACTCTTAGCTTTACCTTATCACTGTTGCAGGTCTATATGAATATAATTCTGAAGTTTTAATACAGACAGACAGTGTTCAATTAGGCTAATTCAAGTGTTTTCATGCAAAGAATAAAATTGTCATTACACTGATTGTTGTTAGATTTTTAATTATATTATTATACAATATTATTAATTTAATTAAAAAGTGCTTTTAAAGGCCAGTGAAAGCATAGGCTACTGTCAGTTAAGTCCTATGCGGACGCTAATATTGTTTCTCATGGGCTCGTCCGGTATTTTAAACATTTACAGGGGTAAGTCGGTGATTTTAGTGCCGTCCGAATCCATAATATCAGTGTTTTTCTAACCCAACCCTGTGTAAAAATCCCTGGCCAAATTAGTACCTTCTGATTTTTGACAAACAGGTCGTGTGGGGATTTAATTGCCGTCTGAATCCACATCTCTGCGTTTACAAGAGATTCAAAATTCACGGTTTAAATCCTTTTTGATCACTGCCGAGCACCGTACGCAAGATGTAAACTTTTATTACTGAAATGCTGGAAAGTATTTACAAGAACAATATTTCATCGCAGCTCCACCTCAGCGAACAAAAATGGGAAAGAGAAGAAGGCACGTAAATTTTTGAAATGGTTATTGTGGCAGCAATATATATGATACAATTTTAAAATATGTAGGCTAGGCTATTATAGGCTATTATAGTTTGGATTATTTTTTATAATATCCAATAGTGCTAATAAATTGCAATTTCAACTATTTCTGAAGTGCTTCATTTATAAAGATCACCGCTTTCTCACATAAACAGCCCCTGCACGAGAGAATAATTGATTCTCGAGCCATCGATATCAAACCATGGCCACGGACAGCGCCGGGTAACGTCGCACGTAAGAAGGAATATCTTAAGCAGCTTCCTAAGGTATGGTTTGGGGAACACACTTAGGAACATAAACAACTTTGGTAAGATATATCTTTCGAGCTTTCTTAGCGCGCTAAGAGTGAGCGTTATCGGGAAACCGGGCCCTGAATGGCTAATCTAGACTTGTTGGAAGGTTCTAGTGAAGTAATAAACACAGTGTATAATGCTTGTGTGTGTTCTCAGAGCTGGTGTGTGTGAAGCTTGTTCAGGACCCATGTTCGGCCCGGGTCTGAAGCTCATCCGCCCCGTTCACGGTGTGTTCGGGCTTCAGCTTGTCCCGGTCATGTTCCTCTGCTGTTCTCCTGCGTGTCTCCACAGATTCAGGAATCACAACCAGCGAGTGTTTGATCAGAAAACACATTTATTCTTCTGATGGAACTGAGCAGCTTTACACTTCTCTAAAACACTTTCACGGAAAAATCAAATACTTTCATTTAGATTGTTTTGAACTTCTTCTCGAGGCCTAAATACTGTCCTGTCAATGTTTATCTAGTGCTTTATACTGTACATCGTTCCACAGCAACTTTACAGTAAATGGAAAAATAAAAGGAAATCTGTTTTTGTATTTGCTCTGGAATTTTTGAAAGAATATTTTTCTCAGAGGAAGCATCATATGAATCAGTCGCTGTAAAGTAGATAGTTTCATGTAAGAAGTAAAAATCTAGTTCGAATAATCAAGGCATAATTTGCCTGACTAAATATGATTCATGTTCATTTATATGCACCAATATTATAATACATAGCCAGCCATAAACAGCAGTCTTTACCTTCATATATTAAAACTTTTATGAAACGGACACATGAAGATTTCAGTCAAATGTGTATGAACATGTTCACTGAATCAAAGTCACAAATCAATACATTTGAAAGAATCAAACCCACTCTGACTCTAAACTTCACAAGAAAAAACTACTGAAGTTAGAGACATTTTTAAAACATCTGAATGAACACAAAACTGAATTAGCTCAACTGTTTTCAACATTGATAATCATAAATGTTTCTTTATCATCAAATCATCATATTGGAATGATTTGTGAAGGGTCATGTGACACTGGAGTAATGATGCTGAAAATTCAGCTTTGATCACAAGAATAAATTATATTTTACTATATTCACATAGAAAACAGATGATTTACATTGGAATAATATTTTACAATATCACTAAGATAGCAGAAGAGAATTCTTTAAAAAAAAATCTTAATTATTCTCAAAATTCTTAATTATTTCAAACTTTTGACCTGTAGAGTGTGTGTGTGTGTGTGTGTGTGTGTGTGTATATATATATATATATATTACATGGCTTGGTTGAATTCTAATGTAGAATGCGGTTGCCATGAAAAACAGAGCGTTGCTATGGACGCAGGATTCTAACCGTAGAGACGGAACGGACTATTTTCTTTAGCGGAAGCAATACAGTCGTTTTTAAATCAATAAACTCCTTTTTAAATCAATATTTTGTGTCAAATTATTAATTTATTTGGTATGTAGCCATGTAATAAGCGGGATAATGTAGAGCGAGGCGGTTATTATAGCGAATACAACCCCTTCAGGCTGATTCAAGACCCCTCCGCTTCGCGTCAGCTGATCAGCCTGTCGGGATTGTATTCGCTATAATAACCGCCTCGCTCTACATTATCCCCTTACATATCAAATAAATCAATAATTTGACACAAAATATTTTTTTAAAAAGGAGTTTATTGATTTAAAAACGATTGTATTGCTTCCGCTAAAGAAAATAGTCCGTTCCATCTCTACGGTTAGAATCCTGCGTCCATAGCAACGCTCTGTTTTTCGTGGCAACGGTGTGTTATCAAGAAATAACACACCGCATTCTACATTAGAATTCAACCAAGCCATGTAATAAATATAGCAGCTTGAGTAACAAAAGAAAGAAAGGAGGATTCCTTCATTCCACCGTGGTTTTCTGGGAATCTTCCTCTGCGCTGCTGTTCACTCTCTCCTGTGTTTCCTGTGTCGGGTCATCGGTGTGTGTGTGCTCGTCCTCCTCCTGTGTGTCCCGTGTCGGGTCATCGGTGTGTGTGTGCTCGTCCTCCTCCTGTGTGATGATGAAGAGGTTCCTCATGGAGTCGGACACCTCCTCTCTCAGCTCGTCCTCCGAATCCTCAAAGTTCCTGATGGGAAGCAGACGTCAGTCAGGGTGTCTCAAACATCTGTGTGTGTGTGTGTGCGCGCGCGCGTGTGTGCGTACAGGTTTATATTACAATGAGGGACCAGCCAGCGGATCCCATGGGTACAAAAGCTTATAAATCACACAGAATGAGTTTTTTGAAAATGTAAAAATGCAGAAAGTTTTGTGTGATGGGTAGGGTTAGTGTGTGTGTGAGTGTGTGTTTGTGTGATGGGTCGGGTTAGTGTGTGTGTGTGTGTGTGTGTGTGTGTGTGTGTGTGTGTGTGCACACGTGTGATGGGTAGATTTAGGGGTCGGGTTAGTGTGGTTAGGTTTAGGGGTCGGTTAGTGTGTGTGTGTGTGTGTGTGTGTGTCAGAGGTGTAAAGTCCAGGGGTCAGAAAGTAAAAGTCCTGCCATATGTTTATTCCACTCATGAACTCATCCAGCTGATTTCACTCATTAGTTCTCCTGGCTGAAAAACTGCTAATTAGCAAATCCAGGTGATTGGAACAAAATACTGAGGAGGACTTTTACTTTCTGAATCTGGACTTTACACCTCTGTATATATGCGTGTGTGTGTGTGTGTGTGTGTGTGTCACTTACGTGTCCTCATCATCTGATCGAGGCTCTAGACGCTCTTCATCATCACACTCATTGCGCTCTTCATCTGTCAGGCGCTTCTCATCTGATGACATCAGTGTCTCTGTGTGAACAACACACACATCACATCACTGAACCCATTTCAGTCGCAGTGGTTGTTCATGTTTGAGTTCAGTGTGAGATCAGTGTGAGAGTGTTTGAGTCTCAGCAGAACTGCAGTAGTTTTACCCGTGAGCTGTGCTCGAGCGAGAGCGTTCAGGAGCGTCTCCGGCAAACGCTTCGTCCAGTGCTTTCTGTGTCCTTCCTCCTGCTCCTCTGAAACTACATCAACACATTAAACCATCAAACCAGAAGATCATGAGCATTTTTTTCATAATGTACATTATAATGCATTGTCTTTTCATAAATAATTGTAACCAAAGTTAAAATGCATTATTATATTTCCAGATTTCTTGTTACATTTGAAATTGGTTGTTTGTCACATGATTTAATGCATTATACTTTCTAAAGGTGTAACAGTGAATTTATCAATATTATATCGGTGGTTACAAATATTCATGAGAGCAAATAAAGTACATAATAAATGCATTAAAAAATACTTTTTATAATGCATTATATACAGTATAAAGGCTTTAAAGGGACTATGTGTAGCTTTTTAGGTATTTTATTATCTAAAATCAATATTTTTATTAATAAATATGCCCTCAATGGTGTACAAATACCTATGCCAATGATCAGACTAATCCTCGTAAACGAAGAATTTATTATCTTTATATACATGGGACGGGTAGGTCCACGGAGGCTTCCATGTAGTTCCGCCATCTTGAAAAACTATAATAGCAGAGAGGGACAAAAAGTACTAGGCTAACGCGTTTCCACAACGCGTTTTCGTTCAGAGCCAGCGTCACGTGACTGAAGCCAGCAGAAGCGGAGAAGCAGAGCAGAGAGAGGCGCTTGTCACTTCCCCGGCAAGTTTAAAAGGCTGCACTGCACGGTTATTTACACATCGTTCATTCATACATATGCTGAGTCACAGGATGAGTCCTCGTCGTCGAAAAAGTCCAAAATAGACCGTAAAATGAAACGTGACCGGAGATTACAAAAACAAGGGTTAATGTCGATAGCGCAGCCATTCCCAAACTGTGGTCCGCGGACCACTAGTGGTCCGTGAGGGTACTGCAGGTGGTCCGTGGAAAGGCAAAATAAAATATAAATAATATTTTTTTTTACCTTCATTTTACCAGGAAATTTCCATAAAAAAAGAAAAGTAAAAAGAATATGTAGGCCTATATTGATATAACATTTTAATTAAATAGTCAAGTTATGGTGTGATTACTAAAATAGCCTAGTGGTGTTCGGCCGTGACATTCAAGTTCAGTGCCGTTAGAACCACAACATTGGTTCGGTGGATAGCAACAGGTTCTCTGAAGAGAAAAGGGCAGAGGCAAATTATGTTCTCATTATCACATCACACGCATAGCCTTTAATGGTGCGTTCACACCGGACGAAATTTCGCTTCAAACTTTTGTTTCGTTCTTGACGCGCGAATTGATACAAAGTGGTCAAGCGTATCACTAGACGCGGCAGGCGCGAATTTGACATAATCCCTTTTTGAATTTGACGCGCTATTCGCGTCCGGTGTGAATGCACAGTTAGGCATAGGCAGTTTATGAAACGAAATGTTTATAAATGGAATGAATAAGGCCTGCTATTATTTTAATTTCCAGTTAGTTTCTTGATCTCGCGTTTCTGAAATGTTTTGCAGATGTGCTGTTAAGTGGACAAACTCAAGCCTGTACTTTTTGAGGACTTGTAAAACTCTGAAGATTATAATCCCCTAAAATCGCCAAAGGTTTTGAAATGTTGATTATATTCCAGTGTTCTTATTACTGTATAGATGTCAAGCCTGTTGTTCAAATGAACCTGATTATTGCCCTCGATCGGGCGCTTGAGTAAATAAATAAATTAAATATGTGGCAGCCGTTGTGTGCAGTAAACTTTCTTTTAACAAGCCTGTTGTACTGATGTGATGACCAGTTATAGTTTTAGTGCTAGTAAGCCTATTTAGAGGTGCAGATTAATTCAGGTAGGTAGGACTCTGTAAACATATTTTATTATGTGTATTATGAGGTGGTCCGCGAAAATTCTTAAATACAAATAGTGGTCCACACACACAAAAAGTTTGAAAACCCCTGCGATAGCTAATGCAGGAGAAAGCTTTCAAAAGAGATGCTGAAGTTGTCTGCTTTCTTCTCGACAGGTAAGTCAATGTTACGGTCTTAATTACAAGCTTATTTTTCATTGCTTGGTTGTGTACTTTATTATATAGACAGAAGAGCATTTATAGTTAGAAGTTAAACAGGCTCTTTGATGAATAGCAGCTATTGAGTAAAGTAACGTTAGAGAAGGCTCTGATGATGATGATATCTAACAATGCACGTACTTCAAAAAATATAACGAGTAAAGGCATTACTACTAATTACCATAGTTAATGTTTTTCACAGTCAGTAATTGATAACTGTAACATTCTTTTTTTCGTTGTTTCAAGTTTCAGTTTGTTTTAAATAACAAACCTGTTCACCCGAAGAAAAACTCGAAGTGCTATTATAAGACATCCTGTCATAGCTTTTTGGTACATAACGGCTACCGTAGATGCAACGCGCATTTGAAAAAGTGAGGCGCTGGAGAGCATCATTCGTTTGAATGCAAAATACAATTTCACCACTAGATGGGAGAAATTCCTACTTAATGTCCCTTTAAAGCAACACCATGTAGTTTTTCAACCATCATAATATATTTCCAAGACCCTTGTGATGGTACATCGACTTACAATAGGTTGAATGACACGTCTGCCATAGCCTGACGGGGTCTGTATCGCTTTTACTGGCACTACGGAACTTCGGGGTTCGGGTAGTAAACCCAGCACAAAAAAGAACTACAAAATTCGACTGCTTTACGGCATACGTCACTTCCCCCTCACCCCCCACCCCCCATTTCCTCAAATTCGGACGTGAGAGCCCAACTAGCGTTTGTTTCCCGGCTGGTATTGTAGCGTGTGTATGTTGTTGTCATGGCCGAAGCAGCAACGAAACCGAAGAAGGCGAAGGTTTTATCGGAGGAGACTAGGAAGAGAAAAGGGAGAGTGACAAAATCAAAGGCCGGACAAGGATCAAAAGGAGGAGGAGGGGAGGGGACCGATGCTGACTTGGCCGTCATGCTGTTGGACAAGTAAGTATATTGCTTGCATACTATGTCTAGTTTTTCGAATTTGTTGTCTGCCTGGCTATGTTACGGAAGCTATCTGGTAGGGGTGGGGAAATGAAGCCTCATGAATCACTGAGGCTTTCCCCTGACTGTTCCGGGAAAAGATTCAAAGCTTCGAGAGTGTCGAGAACTGGTCGAGAACAGCGCCATCTGGTGCTTATTTAAAATAAAGCAGCCAGAAGCCTGTGTTAGAAGCTCTGGAAGATGAAGCAACCACAACACACTCCATAGTTTCAATGTTATGTGTACAAATGAAAACCTTACATGTTTGTGTTTGATTTGTTCATTAAATAAATTCAGTTTCCCATTAAAGTGTGACAATTAAAATATAAAATGAGCTCATATGATTCAATAAGATCTAATGTAGGCCTACTCTCTCTCTCTCTCTCTCTCTCTACACACACACACACACAATGAATAAGGACATTGCCTGATAGGATCATCTGTCATTAAATGTGCTTATGACACTTGTTACTGATAGCGCTTATCAACTGTAGGAATGACAGAAAGGTGATAAAGTTTTTAATTATTTTTATTATTTTTTATTATTTTTGGCTGTTTCCATTGCTCTAAATACAAACCCTTCACCAAACACCAACACCCTATCCCCTCTCCCCTAATCCCACCCTAAACCCAAATACCAACACCAAATTACCTAAAATCACCAAAAAGTGCAAAGATTTTACAAAAACAAAAAGACACAACAACAAAAAATAGCCTAAGTAGAGAAAAATCAATTTAGCTTATTTGAATGTAATATATTGATTAACTTTCAAAGTACAGCACTCTCCTCACAAATCCATCAACCAGACTGAGGCAACAATAAATACGATCTGGAGTTCGAGCCTTCTGACACCCAAAGCGAAACGCGCACGTGATTGGAGAGAAAGTGAGGCTTCGTTTGTCATCGATCACGTGACTCTAGTAAACCAAGACACACCCCGATACAGGGCTTCACTAGAAATTGTGTCGCTTGTGTGATACGCACATCGAAGCTTCAGTGTCATACGTAACATCACTACTATCTGGTCCTCCATTTATCTTCATGAATCAAGTAATGCTAGTAGAGGAGCGAATTATCAATCTGGTAGCTAGTAAATGCTAACACGCTAGTTTTAACCCATGAAATGATATTCATATGACATGCTGAAATATATGCCACTGCACCTGGGATGAAGACGTTTCACACGCAACGCAGGCAGTCTGCCCAAGACGTGAGAACTCCTCCTGCAGAGTTCGGGGGTATCGGCTTGTCAACAAATGCACGTGTATCCCCTGGTGTAAGCATGACAGATTTTACGACAGTAGTAGAAGACAATACTGTTTCCCAACTGTAGGGGGAGCCCGAGAGCAAAACTTACATGGTGTTGCTTTAAGTAGAGTGTTACCACAGTTTTAATTAAATCATCCTAAGAAACGTCTCGGTTACGGATGTAACCCTCGTTCCCTGAGTGGGAACGGAGACGTTACGTCGGATGACGACGATTGGGGTTTCCCTTAGAAAGCCTCTCACCTTCGAGTATATAAAACGAGCCAATGGCAATGAAATGCCATGGGTCTGCGGAATTTGCATAGCGTAACTCCGCCCGCCGCAGGGGGTATATAAGGAAGTACGCTGCACAAATGCAGATATGTCTTCGCTGAGGAGCCGAGACTGAACTCAGGCGTTTTTCAGCGGTACAGCGGAAGTGGCAGGAAGACGTAACGTCTCCGTTCCCACTCAGGGAACGAGGGTTACATCCGTAACCGAGACGTTCCCTTTCGTGGTCACTCCGAGTTACGTCGGATGACGACGATTGGGGTTCCAGTCTAATCACGCCACCTCGGCTGTCTTCCAGTGCCCTGCGTAAGTCTGAGCTCCCTGTTGTGAGACTAGCACGAACGAAGGAGTCCTACTTAACACAGGGATACCAAAGTACACTGGGAAGCATATCTCAGAGAGAAATATGCAATTATGCCCAGCCATTGATGGGGGGGACTTAGAATACACATATGACCCAGAGGGCTGCATATGGAACATCACTGGGGTGTCCAGCCGCAGGTGGAATTTTAAACCCCAGGGGTGGCAAGGTGGCTTGCCAAGGGAAAGACACACGCTCACAAGGAGACTTACAGTGGAATACACATGTGGGGGTCGCCCAGAGGGGGAACCATGCACATGGAGGCACCTAGTCAAGCGCAAAAGCTGTGTTATGGAAATTGGCATAACTCAGGCGTTGACGTCACCAGTGCTGGAGGAACTCAGAGCTTATCAGACTCACCTGAGAGAAATACCGCACGTATCCCGTCCGTGGAGAGGAATGGCGAGCAAGCGAAGACACCTGAGCAGAATCTAGCACCGGCTGGTTGAAGCGAGTACATGGGAAGAAACTGGCTCTACTCGGAGATTATAGAATCTCGCGAATGTGTTGGGTGTCGCCCAGCCTGCAGCTCTACAAATGTCTGTTAGCGAGGCGCCATGCGCTAGAGCCCAAGAGGAAGCCACACTACGTGTGGAGTGGGCCTTCACACCAAGGGGGCACGGACGACCTTGCTGCTGGTATGCCAAAGCAATGGTATCCACTATCCAGTGAGATAACCTTTGCTTTGAGAGAGCCTTTCCCTTCAGCTTCCCACCATGACAGACAAAGAGCTGGTCTGAGGTCCTGAAACACCGCGTTCTGTCTACGTAAGCACGGAGGGCGCGTACTGGACAGAGCAGTGCCAAGGCTGGGTCTGCCTCCTCCAAGGGCAGCGCTTGCAGGTTCACTACCTGGTCTCGAAAGGGTGTGGTAGGAACCTTGGGCACGTATCCAAGCCGGGGTCTCAGGATCACGTGAGAGTTAGCCGGCCCGAATTCCAGGCACGCTTCGTCAACCGAAAATGCCTGCAGGTCCCCTACCCTCTTGATGGAGGCCAATGCAACCAGGAGCGCTGTCTTCATTGACAGGAACTTAAGCTCCACTGACTGTAAAGGCTCAAAGGGAGCACTCTGCAGGGCAGTTAGAACCACTGAGAGGTCCCAAGAGGGTACGAGGGGAGGACGAGGAGGATTTAGTCTCCTCGCTCCCCTCAGGAACCTGACGATCAGGTCGTGCTTTCCCAGAGACTTACCATCAACTGCTTCGTGATGTGCGGCAATGGCGGCAACATACACTTTCAGGGTGGAGGGAGACAGCCTTCGCTCCAACCCTTCTTGCAGGAAGGAAAGCACGACACTGATCGGGCATTCCGTGGGTTCTTGATGTTTAGAAGAACACCAGTTGACGAAGAGGTTCCACTTCAACGCATAGGCATGTCTCGTGGACGATGCTCTAGCGGAAGTGATGGTAGCCACCACCGCAGGTGGTAGGGTACTCAAACCTGCCTCGTCCCGTCCAGGAGCCACACGTGGAGTGTCGCGAGGAGTACTAGTTCGGAGAACCAGGTCCGGTTGGGCCAATACGGGGCAACCAAAATGACCTGCTCCTCGTCCTCCCTGAAGGAAGAGATAAATTGGGGTGTGGCAGAGGGGACTCTACTCACATGGAGATCATTGAGTCTTGATCTATAAACATCGCGATGGTCATGTTCCCGCAATGAAAACATGACTCATCAACGAGCGCTGCCAAGCGTGATTAAGCCCAACACGCAAAACAGCGCTCGCGACCGTTAGGCAGATGACCGCACAGTGCGCACACACATCCAGAAAATACACGGGCGAACCGTCTTGAAAAAGACGTGCCGCGTGCAGCTCTTTTAGAGAGTGGAAAAGCTCAGCAGAGTGCTGAAGCGCCCAGGGAGAAACACACTCACTGTCGGCAGATTACTGCACAAATCAGCAGCAGGAAATGCGATCTCGCTGGAAAGCGCCGTCACACAAACACACTGAAGAGCCGCTCGTCTCGAAGAGATTTGAGATGACACTCAAAAGGCTTGTGGAGTGAAGTACTGAACTTGGCTCCGAAGCGAAAACATATCTGCATTTGTGCAGCGTACTTCCTTATATACCCCCTGCGGCGGGCGGAGTTACGCTATGCAAATTCCGCAGACCCATGGCATTTCATTGCCATTGGCTCGTTTTATATACTCGAAGGTGAGAGGCTTTCTAAGCGAAACCCCAATCGTCGTCATCCGACGTAACTCGGAGTGACCACGAAAGGGAACTGATATATCTCATGCTTTCCCAGTTTAAATGGGAGATGTCCCCAGAAGCTGCTGCTGTTCCCTAACTCGCTTTCATGGAGCTCATGAAAATGATGGGTAACTCAGAACAGAGCCATACCGCCAAATGTAACTTTAACAATCATGCAAATAAAATTAGAAATTTTGACTATAAAAAATTGTCTGTTTTTGACTCAAGTGGTCTTGACTGAACTATCTTTGTGAGGACCAGTTTGAGTTTTAGACCATTGGAGTGAGGACAAAGAGAGTAACGTGAGGACATGTTGGCCGGTCCTCAGTTTCTGAGAGCCTTTAAAGGCCTGTTTGAGGGTCAAGACTTGGTTTTAGGGATAAGGTTATACTGAGGTTAAGGGTCGGTTTCGGGTCAGGGGTCGGGTTAGGCACTTAGTTGTGATGGGTAAGGTTAGGGTAAGCGGCTAGAGATTGCATTGTGTCAATGAATGTCCTCATAAAGATAGATGTACAAGAGTGCGTGCGTGCGTGTGTGTGTGTGCGTGTGTGTGTGTGTCACCTGTCTGAGCGTCACTGATACTCTCTGTCGTCACGTCCATGCGCTCAAGAGCGTTCAGTAAAGTGTCAGCGGCGTCTCGACACCATCCGGCTCTCTTCTTCTGCTCCTCTTCCTCTGAGTCATGTGGACCGTTGAGGAGGTTTTCTCCTCGCTCAAACATCAGTGTGTCGTTCAGGGGCTTGTCCTGTCACACACACACACACACACACACACACACACACCTGGTCAACCGTCATGCTTATATCCTGCCTGATCAATATCAGCCCACATTCACATCATTGCAAAAAAGAGATCAAGGAAAAGTAACGTAACGCATTACTTTCCATAAAGTAACTGTGTAACGTAATTAGTCTCTTGTTTAGAAGGTAAAGTTATATTGTAACACACAAGTAACACTGAGTGTATGAGAGTCGGTTCACCTGTGGCTCCTCGTCTTCCTCATCAGTCTTCATCTCTGTGTGCTCTTCATCACTCAGCTTGATCTCAAACGTGATTCCTCTCTGAAACACATGCGTGTCGGAGCGGTCAAACATGAGTGTGTGTCTCGTCAGCGTGTGTTTTGTGTGTGTGTTTGTACCTGCTGCTCTTTCCCACGTGTGTGTGTGTCTCTGTTCTTCTTCAGTAAGTCTGTTCCTCTGTCCTGAGAACATCATCACACTCATCAGCGTCACAGGATCTCCACGTCTGATTTTATTATCATACGCAGCACAAATGTTCATGTTTTTTTCTCCCAACAGTAATTTAATTTCTGTATAAATCATCTCTGGATTTATATTCATGAACTGATTTCAAAGTGGCTTAAAAAAAAAAAAAACTAAATTTTTGTGAATTAAACACATTTAAATACGTCTTTAAACAAGAAACCCATCTGGCGGCAGCTGGACACATCTGCTCTTTTTATTTCAGTGAACGGAGAAGTTTTCATTTCCGGTAAAACATCATTAGACATTTTCTGCTCTTCAACTTCTGATTGGAGAAACAACGGTGTACACTGATATATTATATATTCAATATCTATTAATGAATAAATGAAGTAAATTAGCATGTGTATACATTTATTTTTTATATTTAATATATATTTAATATATAAAACAATCTAGTTTTATGAATGTATAGTAAAAATGTAATGTTTGTTTTAATAATTTTATATATTAAATATATACAATTATATACATATCAATACATTTATATATTAACAAATATATTCATAAAAAAAAAAAAATATATATATATACTAAAAAAATTGAAGTTTTTTAAATTCATGAATACATTTATACATTATATATATTTCTCTCTCTCTCTCTCTCTCTCTCTATATATATATATATATATATGTATATCTATATATGTATATTTCTATATAATATTAATACAAATAGACGTTATTTTTTATGCGTTGGGTCAGAGGTCACTCTTTGACCGGAATTAGACTTGTGTACGGCCGTTACAGAAAGCCATTGATTATAGTTTATAAAGTTATGAATATGGATATTTTTCTTACAGAATCGCATGGCTTCGCTTCAGAAGACCTTTATTAAACCCTGGAGTCGTACGGATTACTTTTATGATGGATGGATGCACTTTTTTGGGCTTCAAATTTTCTCCAGCCATTCACTCCCATTATAAAGCTTGGAAGAGCCAAGGATATTTTTTAATATAACTTTAATATAAATTAAAAAATATTCGTCTGAAAGAAGAAAGTCATGAACACCTAGGATGGCTTGAGAGTGAGTAAATCATGGGCTAACTCTCACATGTGTTTGATTCATCAACGTCCAGAACCAAGAACACGTACCTCGACCTCTGCTCTCATTCTCATCTCTCTGACATCATGATGATACTGCTCTCTGATTCGCTGGAGCTGCTTCAGGTACTCCTGCAACACACACACACACACACACACAGAGGCCTTCAGCACACTGAGGTGTCGTTATCTAATGATCATGAATAGGAGTGTGAGGACAGTGACCTCCTGTCCCTGCAGTTTCCCGCTCTGAGACGTTTTTTTCCCATGATGCTCTTGTGCGTTGGGCGGCCGACACTCTTCATCTGCAGTGGACGGTCTGAGACCCTGAACACCAGAAATGATCAATGATTCCACTGTACATCAGATCTGTTCAATATTACTGAAATACATGAATATCAGATAAATACAGCTGTAAATTACAGCACACACGCACACATATTTAAAGATGTTATGAAAGCAAAATTATGGACGCTTGTGTCAGCCACAGAATAAACATTTTAAAAGATAATTGTGCAATTCTGACTTTATATCTCGCAATTCTGACTTTATATCTCGCAATTCTGACTTTATATCTCGCAATTCTGACTTTATATCACGCAATTCTGACTTTATATCACACAATTCTGACTTTATATCTTGCAATTCTGACTTTATATCTCGCAATTCTGACTTTATATCTCGCAATTCTGACTTTATATCACGCAATTCTGACTTTATATCTCGCAATTCTGACTTTATATCTCGCAATTCTGACTTTATATCACACAATTCTGACTTTATATCTTGCAATTCTGACTTTATATCTCGCAATTCTGAATTTATATCTCGCAATTCTGACTTTATATCTCGCGATTCTGACTTTATATCTCACAATTCTGACTTTATATCTCGCAATTCTGACTTTATATCTCGCAATTCTGACTTTATATCTCGTAATTCTGACTTTATATCACGCAATTCTGACTTTATATCACGCAATTCTGACTTTATATCTCGCAATTCTGACTTTATATCTCGCAATTCTGACTTTATATCTCGCAATTCTGACTTTATATCTCGCAATTCTGACTTTATTTCTCGCGATTCTGACTTTATATCTCGTAATTCTGACTTTATATCTCGCAATTCTGACTTTATATCTCGCAATTCTGACTTTATATCTCGCAATTCTGACTTTATATCTCGCAATTCTGACTTTATAACACGCAATTCTGACTTTATAACACGCAATTCTGACTATTATTCGCAATTCTGACTTTATATCTCGCAATTCTGACTTTATAACACGCAATTCTGACTTTATAACACGCAATTCTGACTATTATTCGCAATTCTGACTTTATATCTCGCGATTCTGACTTTATTTCTCGCGATTCTGACTTTATATCTCGCGATTCTGACTTTATAACACGCAATTCTGACTTTATATCTCGTAATTCTGACTTTATATCACGCAATTCTGACTTTATATCTCGCAATTCTGACTTTATATCACGCAATTCTGACTTTATATCTCGCAATTCTGACTTTATATCTCGCGATTCTGACTTTATATCTCGCGATTCTGACTTTATTTCTCGCGATTCTGACTTTATATCTCGCGATTCTGACTTTATATCTCGCAATTCTGACTTTATATCTCGCAATTCTGACTTTATATCTCGCGATTCTGACTTTATTTCTCGCGATTCTGACTTTATATCTCGCGATTCTGACTTTATAACACGCAATTCTGACTTTATATCTCGTAATTCTGACTTTATAACACGCAATTCTGACTTCATATCTCACAATTCTGACTTTATATCTCACAATTCTGACTTTATATCTCACAATTCTGACTTTATAACACGCAATTCTGACTTTATATCTTGCAATTCTGACTTTATAACACGCAATTCTGACTTTATATCACGCGATTCTGACATCTTTTCGCAGAACTGTGTTATAAAGTCCAATTCTAAGGAAAAAAACTACTTTTTGCGAGTTTATATCAAATTTCTGACTTTATAACACACAATTCTGACTTTATATCATGCAATTGTGAGATAAACAAGCTTCCATACAGAATAGACCCAAACTGCCCAGTGCATGAAAAAGCAAAGGTTTGTCTGTGGTGAATGATAACTTGTGTTCAGTGACACTCACCAGTTGTTTCTGAGCTCTGAGTTTATACTGATGGGCTTCACGTCTCCTCTGAAGATACTCGTCTCTCGCCCTAGCGACACTGAACACACACACACACACACACACACACAGTTGTTTCAGAGAATATAAAGACATTAGTTTCTTTTCTTTAGAGTAAGGTCACAGATGAATCGTTAAGAGCTCCAGTAAAGAGGATTTGGTTTCGAGAGTCTCACAGTTTGTAGGGCTCCAGTGAGTGTGTGTCATGATCCTCCACCGGTTCCTGACGTTCCTGACGCTCGACCGGCCCCTTCCACCGGCGCTCATGATCAACACAAGGTTTAAACGCAATCGGGTTTTCAAACACAGCAGGAAATCGAGGCTTTATTTCCTGAGAGACGGAGGAGAGACACAAAAACATTTATTTTATTAATTCACTATATCTTCATTAGACTCTGAGAGTGCGCATTCATTTATTTTCATCTCATCTAATAGCCTATCATGTATCTTAAAGGGTTCGTGCTCTGCTTTTCTGCATGTTCCTCTGTCTTTAGTGTGTATTGTTGCTGTTTGAGCAAGAAAAAGTCCCTCCAGCGAGAGTTCTTCTCTATATCAGTGTCAGTGTTTCTGAACTCCTGAAACGCCTCCATTGTATCTTGAGTTTCTTCCGGGAACGAACACGTCACAATATTCCTCATTTAAATAATTCATACGCAGAATAAAGGGGCGGGGCCTGGTTGAGTTAGTTAGTAGTGTGTTAAACTGGCGGTTATGGTAATTAGGGGCGGGACATTTCCCAAACACACTCGAAGCGCTCGACCAATCACAACACACTGATCCAGCCGACCAATCAGAGCACAGTGTGCTTTTCAGAAGGAGGGGCTTCATAGAGACAGGAAGTAAACAGAGCGTTACTGACAGACTGGGAAGAGAGGAGCCGCAACAATGGAGAATATGAGGAAAATAATGTGTTTTTTGAATATTGAATTATGAAAGCCTATTTTAGTAGATCCTAAAAACAAACTCAAGACTATGTAAATGGGTACAATAGGTTCCCTTTAAGGTGCAGTCACATGACTCACAGCACTAGTAATGTGAAGCTCAAAGATCAAACAACGTCAATGTCTTTATATGAAAACTCACTAGTGCTCTGGCTCTGTTGCGTCTCTGCTCGGGTCTCTGTGGTGGTTTGATGACAGGAGGTCTCAGGACGGGTTTATATCCCACCGGATCTTTAGAAATGACATATAAACCAGGATACACTTCAGGACACCAGACACAATACATTCTGCTTCATTTACTGTATGTTGTAGTCTACACACACACTCACACACTCTCACTCTCTCTCTCTCACTCACTCACTCACTCACTCACTCACACTCTTTCTCTCTCACACACACACACACACACACACACACACACACACACACACACACACACACACACTCTCTCTCTCTAGCACACACACACACACTCTCTCTCTGTCTCTGTCTCTCTCTCTCTCTCTCTCTCACACACACAAACATACTCACACACACACACACCTGTGTTGTGTGTGGCTTTAGGTGCCGCTGGAGTGTGTCCGTGAAGAACTGTGTGACTAAACTCGTCCTCCAGCAACTGACATGAAATGGAAAAGAAAGTGCAGCTTTATATAACTTTTCATATTTTAAAAAGTTTTAGTAAATATCTGTAGGTCAATATTGCAGTTCATGTATTGTTATATTGGTGCATATAAATGAAAATTATATAAATATATATTTAATGATGATTTGAAACAATAAATGAAAAAATGATTAAACATGAAATATTTAATGATTCATTGAAACGATTAATGAAAAAAAATCAAATATGACACATGAAAATTATTAAATATGAAATATGTAATGATTGATTAAAATGATTAATGAAAAAACTATTAAATAAGAAATATTGGTGCATATAAATAAAAATGATTAAATATGAAATGTTTAATGATTAATTGAAATGAGTAATATAAATAGGATTACATATGAAATATTGGTGAATATAAATGAAAATGAGTACATATGAAATATTTAATGATTCATTGAAATGACTAATGAAAAAAAATATATATATTTGTAGCTGGATCATCCAACCCTAGTGTCTAGTTCAAGTGTTTTTAGCTTTAGTAAATTCAATTCAATTCACTTCACATTTATTTGTATAGTGCTTTTCACAATGCACATCATTCCACATTACAGTTAGAGTGATCTGTTATCAGACTGTCTTAGTTATGCATTTCAGAAATGTACATATACAAAATCACAGTTAGCTAAAAATGTATTAATTTATACACTGTAATAATTTAATGCAGAAACAATGAGCTCATTGAAGTAATGAATACTTGTTTGTTAACAAATGATTATGACATTTAGAAAAGGTAGCATTGGTGCATGTTGATTGAGAGTTTGCGTAACCTGTCAGGTGTTGTCGTACCTGTGTGTCGAGGTGTTTGCTGATCTGAGCCTGCAGTAATGGGCGTCTGAGGAGTGTGTTCGCTGATGGCCGGTCTCGAGGACTGACCTTGAACAGCTGGTTCAGCAGAAGTCGAAGTTCATCACTGTATCGCTGAGACACGGGATTATAGCGCCCCCTACAGATCCTCAACACCAGCTGCTTTAAATTACTGCCCTCAAACTGTGGGACACACACACATACACACATCTGACATGTGTTTCAGACACAAACACACACATCAGCACATCTGACACGTGTTTCAGACACACACACACACATCAACACATCTGACACATGTTTCAGACACACACACACATCAACACATCTGACACGTGTTTCAGACACAAAAATGACCTTGAGCTGCATGTCATAAATGATATGTACGCATGTAATAAATTCTGCAAGCAAATGATTTTAGATCATTAAAACCCAACCAAACATCACTACGAGTACATGAGTGTGCTATTGAGAGACTGTTATAGTTTTTATTACTATTTTTAAGCAGTTTTATATGTATATTTTTCATTTGTCTATTTATGATGGATAGATGCACTTTTATGATGGATAGATGCACTTTTATCATGGATAGATGCACTTTAATGATGGATAGATACACTTTAATGATGGATAGATGCACTTTAATGATGGATAGATACACTTTAATGATGGATAGATGCACTTTTATCATGGATAGATGCACTTTAATGATGGATAGATGCACTTTTATGATGGATAGATGCACTTTAATGATGGATAGATGCACTTTAATGATGGATAGATGCACTTTTATCATGGATAGATGCACTTTAATGATGGATAGATGCACTTTTATGATGGATAGATGCACTTTAATGATGGATAGATACACTTTTATCATGGATAGATGCACTTTTATGATGGATAGATGCACTTTAATGATGGATAGGCTGGCTTGAGGGCGAGTAAATCATGGGCTAATTTACATTTTTGGGTGAACTATCCCTTTAATCCAAGTCGTTTTAATAGATGTCACGATCTCTTTATATAATGAACGTTTTGAAGTAGCATAATGAACCCTTACGTGAGAGTTTAGAGGACATAAAGATCATCATCTCAGTGTAAAAGCGATGTACTCACTGGATGTCTCAGTGTGCAGAGCTCATAGAGGACACAACCCAGAGACCAGATGTCCCTGCAGGACACATGAGTTCAGGAAGACCAATCACACACAGAACCGCAGATGAAGATGAAGATGAAGATGAAGATGAACACACAGATGCTCTACCTACGTCTTGTTGTTGTACGGTCTGTTCTCGCAGATCTCTGGAGAGAGATAGTACGGCGTCCCGACGCAGGTTCTGGCGAGATCCATGGTGCTGCCCAACACACACATCCAGAGGAACATCAGCGCAGGAGGAAATTACACACACCGTCAAAGAAATCAACATCAGACTCACTTGTTCAACATTCGTGCGATGCCAAAATCTCCCAGTTTGACTTTCAGTCCTCCTTGAGTGAGAAAGATGTTCTAGAGCACAGGATCAAACACATGAGACGATGGGTTCACTGACATCATCAGATGGTCACGTGCAGTGTTGGGGGAAACTCATTACAAGTAACTTGAGTTATGTAATCAGATTACTTTTTCAAGTAACTAGTAAAGTAACGCATTACTTTTAAAATTTACAACAAAATATCTGAGTTACTTTTCCAAATAAGAAACGCTAGTTACTTTGTTTTCCCATTTATTGACTGACAGCTCTCCTGTCCCAATGCTGAGACAAATCAAAGTGCAGAGGCGTTGTGTGTGTGTGTGTGTGTGTGTGTGTGAACATGATGGTTATTGTAGTTCTAGACTAAATGTGAGCGTGCATTTACTCATCTCACTTGCACACAAAAGATTCAGTATTCCTCAAAATGAATAAAATCAGTGAAATGCAGAATCTATGCAAACCTCCAATAACTAAATCTATTAAATAAAACATACATTTTTATGCATTTAATCTCACTTTATTGACCAAATGTACTTGCTTCTGACCTTCGATTATTCATTTAAGCCATAAGCAAAAATGACTATAGATTTTTTAGTTGAGCCTGGCCACTCCCTATTAAGTCCTATTGTACCGAATTTTGGTTGTAGTTCCACCAGAGCTCCACTGGGGGCGCTCGCCAGGAGTGCAGAATGAATGGGAGTCTATGGAGCTAGACGGCTAAATTTGTCTCTTTCACCCGATTGCAAGTTCAACATGGGTTATAGGTCGAAAGTTGAATGAACGAGTACTTATGTCCTTTCGATTTCTTACAGGTTGAGTTGTTGTTGCCCATAACACGCTAGCATTCTGCTAATGAACACTGATTGGTCAGTGAAGGACTGATTACGACCAGAGATACCGCTTGATGGCATCGTGGCATCCGAAGCGGGACCAGAAACAAACAAAACAAAAACTCTTCTAGCACGTGTATTTACCTGTGTCAGCTGTGTTGTGTGTTTACCTGTGTCAGCTGTGTTGTGTGTTTACCTGTGTCGGCTGTGTTGTGTGTTTCCCTGTGTCGGCTGTGTTGTGTGTTTCCCTGTGTCGGCTGTGTTGTGTGTTTCCCTGTGTCAGCTGTGTTGTGTGTTTACCTGTGTCGGCTGTGTTGTGTTTCCCTGTGTCGGCTGTGTTGTGTGTTTACCTGTGTCGGCTGTGTTTTGTGTTTACCTGTGTCGGCTGTGTTGTGTGTTTACCTGTGTCGGCTGTGTTGTGTGTTTACCTGTGTCGGCTGTGTTGTGTGTTTACCTGTGTTGGCTGTGTTTTGTGTTTCCCTGTGTCGGCTGTGTTGTGTGTTTACCTGTGTCGGCTGTGTTTTGTGTTTCCCTGTGTCGGCTGTGTTGTGTGTTTACCTGTGTCAGCTGTGTTGTGTGTTTACCTGTGTCGGCTGTGTTTTGTGTTTCCCTGTGTCGGCTGTGTTGTGTGTTTACCTGTGTCGGCTGTGTTGTGTGTTTACCTGTGTCAGCTGTGTTGTGTGTTTACCTGTGTCAGCTGTGTTGTGTGTTTACCTGTGTCGGCTGTGTTGTGTGTTTACCTGTGTCGGCTGTGTTGTGTTTCCCTGTGTCGGCTGTGTTGTGTGTTTACCTGTGTCGGCTGTGTTGTGTGTTTACCTGTGTCGGCTGTGTTGTGTGTTTACCTGTGTCGGCTGTGTTGTGTTTCCCTGTGTCGGCTGTGTTGTGTGTTTCCCTGTGTCAGCTGCGTTGTGTGTTTACCTGTGTCGGCTGTGTTGTGTGTTTACCTGTGTCAGCTGTGTTGTGTGTTTACCTGTGTCGGCTGTGTTGTGTTTCCCTGTGTCGGCTGTGTTGTGTGTTTACCTGTGTCGGCTGTGTTGTGTGTTTACCTGTGTCGGCTGTGTTGTGTTTACCTGTGTCGGCTGTGTTGTGTGTTTCCCTGTGTCAGGTGTGTTGTGTGTTTACCTGTGTCGGCTGTGTTGTGTGTTTGCCTGTGTCAGCTGTGTTGTGTGTTTACCTGTGTCAGCTGTGTTGTGTTTCCCTGTGTCGGCTGTGTTGTGTGTTTCCCTGTGTCGGCTGTGTTGTGTGTTTACCTGTGTCGGCTGTGTTGTGTGTTTGCCTGTGTCAGCTGTGTTGTGTGTTTCCCTGTGTCAGCTGTGTTGTGTGTTTCCCTGTGTCAGCTGTGTTGTGTGTTTCCCTGTGTCAGCTGTGTTGTGTTTCCCTGTGTCAGCTGTGTTGTGTGTTTCCCTGTGTCAGCTGTGTTGTGTGTTTCCCTGTGTCAGCTGTGTTGTGTGTTTCCCTGTGTCAGCTGTGTTGTGTGTTTACCTGTGTCAGCTGTGTTGTGTGTTTCCCTGTGTCAGTTGTGTTGTGCTTCCCTGTGTCAGCTGTGTTGTGTGTTTACCTGTGTCAGCTGTGTTGTGTGTTTACCTGTGTCAGCTGTGTTGTGTGTTTACCTGTGTCAGCTGTGTTGTGTGTTTATCTGTGTCAGCTGTGTTGTGTGCTGTGTTGTGTGTTTACCTGTGTCAGCTGTGTTGTGTTTACCTGTGTCAGCTGTGTTGTGTGTTTACCTGTGTCAGCTGTGTTGTGTGTTTACCTGTGTCAGCTGTGTTGTGTGTTTGCCTGTGTCGGCTGTGTTGTGTGTTTACCTGTGTCAGCTGTGTTGTGTGTTTACCTGTGTCAGCTGTGTTGTGTTTACCTGTGTCAGCTATGTTGTGTGTTTACCTGTGTCAGCTGTGTTGTGTGTTTGCCTGTGTCGGCTGTGTTGTGTGTTTACCTGTGTCAGCTGTGTTGTGTGTTTACTGTGTCAGCTGTGTTGTGTGTTTACCTGTGTCAGCTGTGTTGTGTGTTTACCTGTGTCAGCTGTGTTGTGTGTTTCCCTGTGTCAGCTGTGTTGTGTGTTTACGTGTCAGCTGTGTTGTGTGTTTCCCTGTGTCAGCTGTGTTGTGTGTTTACCTGTGTCAGCTGTGTTGTGTGTTTACCTGTGTCAGCTGTGTTGTGTGTTTACCTGTGTCAGCTGTGTTGTGTTTACCTGTGTCAGCTATGTTGTGTGTTTACCTGTGTCAGCTGTGTTGTGTGTTTGCCTGTGTCGGCTGTGTTGTGTGTTTACCTGTGTCAGCTGTGTTGTGTGTTTACTGTGTCAGCTGTGTTGTGTGTTTACCTGTGTCGGCTGTGTTGTGTGTTTACCTGTGTCAGCTGTGTTGTGTGTTTACCTGTGTCAGCTGTGTTGTGTGTTTACTGTGTCAGCTGTGTTGTGTGTTTACCTGTGTCGGCTGTGTTGTGTGTTTACCTGTGTCAGCTGTGTTGTGTGTTTCCCTGTGTCAGCTGTGTGTGTTTCCCTGTGTCAGCTGTGTTGTGTTTACCTGTGTCAGCTGTGTTGTGTGTTTACCTGTGTCAGCTGTGTTGTGTGTTTCCCTGTGTCAGCTGTGTTGTGTGTTTGCCTGTGTCAGCTGTGTTGTGTGTTTACCTGTGTCAGCTGTGTTGTGTTTACCTGTGTCAGCTGTGTTGTGTGTTTACCTGTGTCAGCTGTGTTGTGTTTACCTGTGTCAGCTGTGTTGTGTGTTTCCCTGTGTCAGCTGTGTTGTGTGTTTCCCTGTGTCAGCTGTGTTGTGTGTTTCCCTGTGTCAGCTGTGTTGTGTGTTTACCTGTGTCAGCTGTGTTGTGTGTTTGCCTGTGTCAGCTGTGTTGTGTGTTTCCCTGTGTCAGCTGAGTTGTGTGTTTCCCTGTGTCAGCTGTGTTGTGTGTTTCCCTGTGTCAGCTGTGTTGTGTGTTTACCTGTGTCAGCTGTGTTGTGTGTTTGCCTGTGTCAGCTGTGTTGTGTGTTTCCCTGTGTCAGCTGAGTTGTGTGTTTCCCTGTGTCAGCTGTGTTGTGTGTTTCCCTGTGTCAGCTGTGTTGTGTGTTTACCTGTGTCAGCTGTGTTGTGTGTTTACCTGTGTCAGCTGTGTTGTGTTTACCTGTGTCAGCTGTGTTGTGTGTTTACCTGTGTCAGCTGTGTTGTGTGTTTGCCTGTGTCAGCTGTGTTGTGTGTTTCCCTGTGTCAGCTGAGTTGTGTGTTTCCCTGTGTCAGCTGTGTTGTGTGTTTCCCTGTGTCAGCTGTGTTGTGTGTTTACCTGTGTCAGCTGTGTTGTGTGTTTACCTGTGTCAGCTGTGTTGTGTGTTTCCCTGTGTCAGCTGTGTTGTGTGTTTACCTGTGTCAGCTGTGTTGTGTGTTTCCCTGTGTCAGCTGAGTTGTGTGTTTACCTGTGTCAGCTGTGTTGTGTGTTTGCCTGTGTCAGCTGTGTTGTGTGTTTACCTGTGTCAGCTGTGTTGTGTGTTTACCTGTGTCAGCTGTGTTGTGTGTTTACCTGTGTCAGCTGTGTTGTGTGTTTGCCTGTGTCAGCTGTGTTGTGTGTTTCCCTGTGTCAGCTGTGTTGTGTGTTTACTGTGTCAGCTGTGTTGTGTGTTTACCTGTGTCAGCTGTGTTGTGTGTTTGCCTGTGTCAGCTGTGTTGTGTGTTTACTGTGTCAGCTGTGTTGTGTGTTTACCTGTGTCAGCTGTGTTGTGTGTTTGCCTGTGTCAGCTGTGTTGTGTGTTTCCCTGTGTCAGCTGTGTTGTCGATGCCTCGAGAGAAAAGAAAGTGCAGAGCTGAAAGCACCAAAGTGACTGAAGGATTGCCGTAAAGCAGTATCTCTGGTCGTACGATGTGTATGACGTCATTGACACTTTAAAAGACTTTTTAAAGCAAATAAGTGACTCTAAAAAATCTAACACCCAGCAATGTGTAATTTCTTTGCATCTCCTTTCGAATACAACATTCAAATTACTAGACAAAAAATTATATCCTGAGAAAAGTGGATTTTGAGGGGTATAGCGCCATAGACCTCCATTCATTCTGCACTCGTCCTGTGAGCGCCTTCATGTGGAGCCAGAGTGGAACTGCAACCAGTTCAGAAGCCGGAAGTTCACTGAGAGTGGAAGTTCTCCCCTTATTAGACATTCTCTGGTGTTAAACTGTCTTCTCCTGCATCATCTTCTTCTTCTGTTCTCCAGAGTATCAGCGGCTGAAAGGTTTGTTTGAGCGGCGCCCTCTACTGAACACGCGTGAATCTGCATTTCCTTCAGTCTGAGGATTATTATTTCACTTTTGGTGTGAAAGGGTCTTTACATGTGCCCAAAAATATAACTTTTTATGCCCAGTCGAGGTGGAAAAAAAGTAAGGCAAAAGTAACGTAACGCATTACTTTTCTAAAAAAAGTAACTAAGTAACGCAATATTGTAATGCATTACTTTTCAAAGTAACTTTCCCCAACACTGGTGACGTGTGTCTAACAGTACCTGAGCTTTAATGTCTCTGTGCAGAACCTTCCTGTCGTGGATGTGCTTCAGTCCCAGACAGATCTGAACAAACCAGTCCACAATCTGAAACACACACCAACACACTGAGAGCCAGATTTACTAAATTACAATGAGTGAAATCCCCATAAAAGCACCGACGGGAGTGAAAAGTTCTGCTCAAGTTAAAGACCAGACGCAGCCGGATCATTTCCATAATGACCAACACAATCTACCGAGAGCAGGTTTAAGACGGGCTTTTATTGAGAGCACTGAAACGTCCTCGTCGTTGTGGAGAGCGCAGACAGCGGCGCGACATGTGAACGGCCGCTAATGGATCCGCGCGGCTGGTCTTAAAGAGACAGCAGCCTAATAATCCTGCAGCCAAATTATGAGCTAATATTAAAAATATCTATATGGCAGTTTGGTTACACTTTATTTTAAGGTGTCAGTAGGTGCGTTTCCATTAAAGATTTGCGCAAAACTTTTGCGATTTTTTCTAAATATCGATAAAAAACTATTGCGAAATTACGGCGTTTCCATTAACCGATGTTATGCGACTAAAACGTCATTTTTTCCTCTCATGATAAGTCATTCCAAAAATCATGGCAACGGATGTTGGTAAGTTTATATAATATACTGTATATCACAGCCACGTACCGCACTAGACATCATTATTATTAATGGAAGGAGATTTATGAGTGTTATCCAATCATTAAAGGAGAACTCCGGTCAATTTTAACATTGAGCTCGTTTTTTTTGTACATTTGGAGTGCTGTCAATACAGAGAACAACGACAAAAATCGGTGTTGCCTACACCGTGTTATCCTCTTTTTAAAATTTGCACCCTGTTGACTTCAATGGGGCAAGTACTAAACCTGCTTTTAGCCTCTTAACATCCTTGATGTGTCATTACAAGTGCACAGGTCATGTGAGTGATTCCTTCAGAGTGAACGCGGGTGAATCTGACTGCAGTAGATGTGAAAGATATGAATAAAAATTATGTTTATTCAGCCAGTGCACATACCTGTATTTACATCCTGTTTTCGGTTGAAGTCCACAGTAATCGATTGTCGAGTTCACGCGCATGATCATAGGTACTAAACCTTCTGTCTTTTACAAATTTAATAAATATCTCTATCTCGTCTTCTGTCCAAACACACCGCGTCATCTACGTCAGGTGACTGTAAATGCGCAAAAACTGTTTCCATTGCAGTTTTGCGAAATATTTCTTTTTTGAATTGCCTGAAAAACCTCCTCATGCGAGCGTAAAAACTGTTTTGCGATAAATGGGAGTTTTTGCGAAATTCACGTGTTTCCATTGGGCGTATTTTCAATTCGCAATTTCAATTTGCGCAGTTTGAAGGGTAATGGAAACGCGGCTACTGTTACAGTGTAATTATATATTTAAGTACTGAGTAATATTAAGTAACTACATGTAGGGTAGACTGTGTACAGTTGAGACACTTTTTGAGTTTTGATTTTTCACACAAAAATACATACTGAAAAGAATTGAATTTTTACATGAAATGCCACATGACATTACATTAGCTTGTAGACTAATATATTATCAATCAATAATACCCATAAGTAGTTTATATTTTCCACAATTAGCGAATAAAAATAAGGTGCTTTTTGTGTCAACTCTGTCTCAACTGTACCTATGTACGGGACAGTTGAGACAGTACTATGGTACAGTTGAGACACCCATTTTTAATGAGGGAAATGTAACTAAATGTTCATTGCAAATATAATAAATAAAGACAAATGAAGAAAATAACAATTGGGCAACATGTCTGTTTATTCATCCTTTCTAAATTCATTAATTTGATGTAAATTAGCACCGTTAAAATGTATAAAACATGAACAAGATATTTAACAATATTCATTAATAATATACAGTTTAAATATAATAAATATGAAATTGTATTTTTAATTGCATCCTATGCTGGCCAATTATGACGTTTAACCTGTTATCATAACACTGAACAAATAAACAGCGTGTTTTGCAATATAACTCTATTGGGGTACGGTTGAGACACTTGTGTCTCAACTATCCCCCGCTGGCCACTTCGCACATTTCTCTAGATTTTGCATTGAGCTTGCATGACTCAATACCATGAAATATGCCAATTTTTAGGGCACAGAATAACGTTTGTAATGGTACCAGTTACGTTTAACAGTCACATAAGGATAATAAGTTATTCATAGTTGAGTGCGCAAAAAACGATGCAAGCCTAACCTTAGAAAAAAAACTTTTGCAGATATCTTCTAATCGGAGACGCGTCCAGTCTTCAGATTTTGCAGGATAAAAGAGGACACTAATACGCATGTGCACAGCAAAAATCACAACTTGTGCATGCTGCGCGCGCAAGTTATTTAAGGTGTCTCAACTGTACACATGTCTCAACTGTACACAGTCTACCCTACTTACTATAGGGTTAGGGTAGGATTATTGTTTGGTTGAGGATTAGTTGCATGGAATTATGCATAATTTACTGTTATTACTATGGTAAGTACATGTAACACATGTAACAAGGACACTGTAAAATAAAGTGTTACCGGCGGTTTTTCCTCATGGTATCG
Source organism: Squalius cephalus (assembly GCF_949319135.1). Lineage (NCBI taxonomy): Eukaryota > Metazoa > Chordata > Actinopteri > Cypriniformes > Leuciscidae > Squalius > Squalius cephalus. The sequence continues at coordinate 2,600,645 of NC_137130.1, forward strand.
ATGTGTAAATTGTGGCCAGTGAAAATGCAGAGTGGTAGCTTTGGAAAAGCACTCGCCACAGTCTCAGGTGAGCGGAGAAGTGTGTGTGAAGTGTGTGTGAAGCCCTGACCTGCTGCTCTGTGAAGGGCTTTCCTCTCTGCATCCTGATCCTGTTCATCAGATCACCGGCGTCACAGTATTCCATCAGGATGTAGAGGTTATTCCTGTCTGGATCGCGCACACAAACACACAACACATCAGTGTGTGTTCATATCCAGCAGGAGGGTGTTGAAATTTAAACAAATCTTTTAAGTTATAAAAACATTATTTCTGAATGAACGTTCAAAACATCCATGTTTTTTCTTGGTTATATGAATGTTAAGCGAACATTCCATTTTAGAATTTTGCAAACGTTACAAGAACGTTACTTTGGAATGTTCTCTGAACATTCTGGAACAAGTAGTAACATAAAAAAAAAGAAGTTTATTAACGTTTAAAAACAACTTCTATGAATTGTTTTTGTGCTAAAATTTGAGAACGTTATTAATGACCAGATAACTTTGAACAAATGTTCTTTTAATGTTACTGGAAGAACGTTTGCTCAGAAGACTGGCTTTAAAAGGCGGTTTAATTAAGGCTACTGTATTTAAACTAATCTATATCACACACACTGTGAAGAATACATCAGGACAGACGCAGCGCACTGACCGTAGAAGGATCTATAAAACGCCACGATGTTCGGATGTCTCATTCTGGAGAGAAGAGTCACTTCCTTTCTGGAGGCGTCCTTATCCCGCGCAGACAACTGAGACACACACACACACACACAACTGAGATAGACACTCACACAACTGAGACACACACACACACACACACACACACACACACACACACACACACACACACACAACTGAGATAGAGACACACACACACACACACACACACACACCTGAGATAGAGACACACACACGTCACACACAACTGAGACAGACACACACACACACACACACACAACTGAGACAGAGACACACACACACAGAACTGAGACACACACACACACAACTGAGACAGAGACACACACACAGAACTGAGACAGAGACACACACACAGTTTATCCTGTTCTCTATTCCCAGATCCCATAAATCCAGTGCTCATCCCACATCATTCTAGTATAAACCCTTTCACGCATAGTGGTCACTACAGTGGACAGCTGTTAAAAAAGCATGTTCTTGAATTTGCACGGGTTTTTATGGCAAAGTTGCACATCAGCCTCTTCATTGGACCCTGGTGCATCATCCTATACATTGCAACCAAGTGGCAAGCCTTTGTGTTTCGATTTTTTTCCCCCTCCAAACCAAGATGGCCAAGGGTCAGTCAGACATGCCAAGTTGCTCCGGAATATCCACCCATTCCTTCGAATCTAGGAGACTCTTGTAGGTAAAAAAAATATAGCAGCATCAAGCAATATCTAATGAGTCATATCACAGTAAAATTTTCCAAGTTTTGATTTTAGATTGAGAGAAAACTCTGATTAATCACATGTCCACTGTAGTGGACGTCATGCATCAACTGCTATATTTCAGCTACAATTCATAATTATAATGTGAATATTGTTTTTGAAACTTAAAACTTAAAAACTTAATCTGCAGTGACTTTTTTTTTACTGTAAATAAATGTATTTGTATTATTAGAATGTCATTTTCATTGACATCGAAAAAAGTCATGTGATTACATAATGTATGACACTTGTAATGCATTACTTTACTTGTTAGATCAAAAAGTAATCTGATTACATAATGCATGTTACTTGTAATGCGTTTCCTTACTCATAACATCAAAAAGTAATCTGATTACGTAATGCATGTTACTTGTAGTTAATTACCTGTTAGATCAAAAAGTAATCTGATTTCATAATGCATGTTACTTGTAATGTGTTTCTTTACTCGTTACATTAAAAAGTAATCTGATTACGTAATGCATGTTACTTGTAATGCGTTTCTTTACTCATCATAACATCAAAAAGTAATCTGATTACATAATGCATGTTACTTGTAGTTAATTACCTGTTAGATCAAAAAAGTAATCTGATTAGGTAATGCATGTTACTTGTAGTTAATTACCTGTTAGATCAAAAAGTAATCTGATTAGGTAATGCATGTTACTTGTAACACATTACTTTACTTGTAACATCAAAAAAGTAATCTGAATGCGTCATGCATGTTACTTGTAATGCGTTACCCCCAACACTGATCATTTCAGATGAGATTGAAAAAACGTATCGCTAGGTTTTCTCAGAGGTTTTCTCAAATGTGTCCATCTTGAACATAATCAGAATGATCAGCTAATAAGGGTAAATCTCCATACTCTGGTGCACTGGAGGGAGCATCTGAGTGGTTTCCACAGTTGTACCTTGACAGGCTGTAGAAAATTCTGATGGAATCACGTCCTCATGTTCTGATATCAAAGATACGCGAAGTGCAACTTGTATGAAGTTGTATGAAGCCTTTGCAATATTTTGCATTTATATTTTTTGTATATATTTTATAGTTTTCACATGATTTGATATAATTGTATTGATTAGTTTGTTAAATTCACATACTTTATCTGTTTGATTATTGTCTTATATTTAATACAGTATATCTTCAGTTTTAACCATAACCGCATGCTGTCCACTCAAGTGGACATCTGAAGATCTCTTTGAAAATTTGTAAAAAAATAAAATAAAAATCAATTCTTGTTTTTCATGCCCTAAGAGCAATAAAAACACATAGGGAAAAAAATCCTGACTGAGGTTATCATAATTCATACATGAAAGGGTTAAAAGATACGTTATAACAGCTTTAAGAGTTGAAGAGCATTAGATGAGATTTTAAAGAAAGCGAAGATGAAATGTACATGTGTAAAAGCTGATCCAGATCTTACCCCCTTTTAATATCTGACATTTTTCTCTATAACAACTAAATTAGCAAATGTTTCTATATATTTCCTTTAATAACTCATTGTGCAGCATCATCCTGCACATGCTAAACTTATATCTATATGTTGCTGTTTAAAAGAAATTCCAGTTTCTCCATGTTCCCAACTTTTATGCATTTACTGCTAGCAAAGCGACTTACAAAAGCAATTCGTCAAAGACAAAAGTCAAACTTTTTCTCCAAAATCTGAAAAAAAAAAAAAAAAATCCATATGAATGTTGAAGAATTGGTCATGATGGGATTCAATCCAAGTTTATTTGTATAGTTTCGAAGCAGTTTTACAGAAAGAAAAAAAAAGTGTGTTCAGTCAGAAGTGTCTCCGACTGAAGGATCGGGTCTAACTTTACCTGTCTCAGGTGAATCTCTTTGATGACGTATAGCAGCTCATCGTCTCCGTGTCGGTGTTTGACCAGAAGCGCGCTCCCGAACGCGCCTTGCCCGACCTGTCGAATAACCTCATAATGATCCATAAACCCCGAGGATTATGATGATGATGATGATGATCTTCAGCCGGTTCAGCAGCAGCAGGCGCGTGAACATGAGCGCCGCGTCACCATGGCGACGCGTCAACAACAGCGTCACTCCGCAGAGTTACTGACAGGAATCCGTGTGGAAGTGGAAATATTCTCACCAAAACACAAACGAAGAGCATCAAAAGTGTGCTCGGCTCTTGTGTGAACAGGAACAGTTCCTACAACTGGATTTCGTGAAAATAAAACAATTTGCAAGATCGCGCCTGACAGGGCAGAGAGTGAAGCATTCTGGGATTTCTAGCGCCATCAATTTTCTGCATTTTCTCACTGAATTGTAAAGTATAAACACTGACTGGTCTGTTTAAATGAACATATCTATATATTGATCAATATAAATCGTTTATATAGATCAGTGGAAATAAACTCTCAATTGTGAGAAAAGAGTCAGAATTGATAGAAAAAAGATACCCAGAAAACACATAACGTTCCCCTAACGTTCCCATATGGTTTTTGGAGAACCTCTGTAGAGATTGTACTTTATAACCGAAAGAGAGCCTTCCCAGAACGCATTATGTAAGTAAAATACACAAAATAAAGCAATACTCTTGAAGTTGCTTTGAAACCACAGGCTTTTTAAAGCGTTATCTGTAGAACTCTGAAATGTTATGAAAATAAATAAAGAAAATACAAAACCCAAGCCTCATATTTGACACTTTTCTTTTAATGACGATTTACTGTATGTCTGTTGTACTCGAAGAGACCGTGAAATTAAAACTGACCAATTTTATTTATTTTGGAACACTGCAGTTTTTTATATAAATTGAAATCATCTATAAAAATATTATTTGTAAAAAATGTTACTGCTATTTACTTAAAAAAATTATGCTAACAATATTACACATATTATTTTTGAGTAGTTAAAGCTTTATTTCATTCATGGAATCTACCTGAATAAATCATGTAAAATGCCCTAATTTATTTAGTCTATGACATAATAAATGTAGTGAAATGTGCTTTTTTATTTGAAGCATATTTTATTCTCAAAATTGTGTGAAGTCAAGTGAATGGATGTGACCCGTTTATAATTAACTTTGAGATATATTGTTTTATAAAAAAGACTGTAAGCTGCTAGGACAGCACAGAATCAAACTTGTTACTGCACCATCATTAGCAGAGTTATTGCTACTTGTGTATAACAATATGCTTCAGAATATTTAAAAAATGCAGTTATTCACAGACACAAAACCATAAGCCCTACTCTTCTGCACAATGGTAACGATCAAAACTTTAACATAATAGAAACTCTTTCAAATGTCAAACGTACCTGAACATTAAACATTAACAGATGTTTCCCTTTACTCAAAAACACATGAAATAACACTTAATTTCAAGATTTACTCTCCATTTCCAGCCATGTGCAAAGCATGCTGGGAACAAACAATGGTGTCTCTAAATAAAACCGCATTAATGAGCTAATTCTCTTAAAATAAATAGGCCCCTTTTCCTTAATTTTATGAGGTTTATCAGTTCCTCAATTCAAGTCTTAAAATTGTGTATGTTTCCTTAAAAAAATAGGAAAATGCATCTCTTGGTGTTATTAGTGAAATGTTCTCAATATTTTCAATAAAACACTGAACCACAATTTTCTTAATAAAATATACATAATATCACCTCAATTTTTTTAATGAAAATTACAAGACTCACGATTCATTTTTTACAGTGTGGTAACTTTATGGCAGTCGTGTGTGAAGGATTTCAATCACGGTTCTGTCATTCCTGATGTCGACACAAGATGGCGCTGCACCCTAACACTAGTGCCCGGATGAGACCATGAGCTGTCTCTCAAATCACCCGTCGTTCACCATTCCCCACATCACTCCACTAATAGATGAACGGTTGGATGAAAATGAGGAGTACCTAGGTCATTCAGTGTAAGGAAGATCCAGCCTTTGCGATGTTTTCAGGCCGAAGAATTCCGACGACGTCAACTTGGGTCGCCATTCAAAACGATCATCCTCCTTATATTGTAATCATTACGAGCAAAAGTTGCAATTGCTGAGTAAACACGTTCCCTGCGTCTGCTTAGCTGAGTACATGATGTTAACAGCGCTATACAAAAGAGAATCGATTTGAAAACGCTCATTTTATTGTTACTGAGGTGCATTATGGGATTGATCATGTGCGCTTGATTATGTCCCCTATGGTTTTGGACACCACTACAAATGGCTGTGTCCTCAAATAGTGCCCTAGATAAGGGTATAGGAGTTTATTTCGGACACAATCCTGAACAACCAAGTTTCTGATCACATCTGGTCAAACTCTGACCGTCTGAGATGTGTATATTCTGTATGTCCTAACGGGTGATCATAACTCTCATTAATCTGCTTTATGTTGCTTTTACAAGTTTATTATCTGGGCTGTGAATTATATTCTCCAGTTGAGCAAAATAAAAGTACTTTTTTTTATGAGGTTGTTGTTTTCAGGCCCTCTAGTTCTGTTGACTGGAATTTCAAATCCCATGTCTTGAAAATGTGCATTCGGTCTTTTTACACTGATACCAGATCACAAGTCGGTAATCATCTGATTGAAACATGGAAAAAGAGTGTTTTAACATGAAGTGAGGTCTACAATACCTGGAGTCCTCCATCCGTTCACTCATCTGGGTTTCTGCAGGTTGTGTGAAGGTAAATTTAAAGTTCCCCATAGTTTCATCCATTAAAACTCATCTTTGATCACCAAAACTTCATATTTATAAATTTTTTCCTTGAAAAAAAATGTCTTCATGCCTTAAAATATCTTGAATGTAACTCGACACCCTTGCCTCATTTAGTATTCGCGGTTCTATGAATATGCAAATGAGCCCCGCCTCCACTCGCTCAGCTCAGAGATCCACTGGTTGACGATCACACGTTGATCTGATTGGTTACAAGGTAGTTTGTGACGTCAGAAACACCAGCGATTTCAAAGCGTGTTTTTGAGACTGTCTTTGGTTCACTGCAGTTTTAAGGAGGAAATACTCAGCAATGGTGTCGACTTATGAATTTACACATGATTTGTCTTAAAGCAGATTAAAAACACCACATAGACATATAAACAACATTAAAAGCTGGATTTTCACCACAGGGGGACTTTTTATAGACCTTTTTAAGACCAAGTAAAGAAAATGTAAGGAATATATTGAAGGGAAATCAATACGTCAATGTGTTCTCTAAATGTAAAAGTCTAGGGAGCAACACTTCCAAAAGATATCTAAAAAATATATGATTTATTTAAACAAAAAAACATTTGAGTTGCCAGAATATGTAAATCACTTCACCTGTACCTTCTGCAAAAAAAAGGTGATGTTCTTCCTCTGTAGTTTTGTCTTGTTTTCCAGTGCAAATGTCTAAAGATTCTTAAATCAAAATTTATTTACTGGAGATTCAATATGACATAAAATATGATGTCTTGATTTCTGTGAAATTGATCAAAAAGAAGTGAGTTTATGATTAAAACCAGAACAAATGTCTTACAATGGTAATTCAAAGGGTTTTCACAACTCATTGAAACATATTCGTTCTTGTTTCAGTCAAAAACTCACATAATTGTATTAAAACTTTATTTTCCATTTAAATGTATCTTGATTTAAAAATTGTTTTGCAATGCATGCAACATTTAATGCCATGACTTTATGAATTTAAGACCTTTTTAATTTGTGTAAGGGCAAATCAAGACTTTATAAGACCCGCAGAAACCCTGGAAAATATAAGTCTATTTCACACAGTTCAGAGCCTTTCAAAAATGTAAAAGTCTGGTCAAACTACTATCACTGTTATGAAATATTAGTGATTTAAATGTTGTTTTTACTCAGAATACATGCATCAAGTCTGCTGTTTTTGCACTAGATCCAAACACATTTTTAATTCACCGTTAAACTCGTTGTTCTTTGATTTGATGTAATTCTAGTTGTGTATCATGAACCCTTTTCACATTTCTGAGATTCTCAGAAAGTCGTCGTCATAGTTGGGAAAACTTGGTGAACGGGAGATGACAGCAAACATTATTTTTGAGTATAAAAGCATTTCTATGACTTTCCTAAAGAGGGAAAAAAAAATAGAGAGATTGATTATGTTCGTTGGTCTGAAAGAAAATGACAAATTTGCCGTCAGCCGTTAGAAACACAGCAGCGTGACCCAGTTCTGTGCAAATCAATGCCAAGGTAAAATAAGATAAATGTGCAATAAAAATTGTACTTTTGTGGAAAGAAACACGTCATTACAGTGTGTGAAAAGGTCCATTATCTGATTCTGGTTGTTTTAAAGCGGTGGTATAATGCCCTTTTCACAAGATGTAAAATAAGTCTCTGATGTCCCCAGAGTGTGTGTGTGTGAAGTTTTAGCTCAAAATACCCCACAGATATTTTTATATAACATGTTAAAATCGTGAGCAAAAATGCACTGTTTTGTGTCTGTTCCTTTAAATGCAAATGAGCTGCTGCTCCCGGCGCAGGGGGCGGAGCTTCAACAGCTCGTGTCCTTTTACCTCACACACACACGCACTGAACATTTAAAAAACTTTTAGGCTTTTATGTTCAAAGCGGAGTCAGACAATGATGGAGAGACTCGAGAAGAAGTGACGACATGTAGAAGCAACAGGACATTTCTGAATGATTAGTTGATGAGTTTATGAAGCTTATGTGTAGTTATCTTCTAGTCATTGATTAGCATAGTCTTGATAATCTATAAATCGTGTTCAGGGGGCGGGGTTTATGTAAATTCTAGGGTTGGTGATGTCACTAACCCGGGAGGAATGTGGTGTAGTCTCTACCAGCCGTTTGTTGTAGTCCTTAAAAAGCGATTTCTTTAAAAGCAAATATCTCCCTTTACTTTGAACTTTGAGCGTTGTAACTTTGCAGATGTTGTTTATGCTCAAACAGCAACATTACACACTAACTAAAGTTAGAAAAGTCAAATCATAATCAACCACCCCTTTAAGTGTCCCTTAGCCGTGTCTTTATGAAGCACTTCACTGTTTTTATAATAAGAACACTGCATTATTGCACACTTCTCCCAGCAGTGGAATGAAACGGGACTGGATGATGAAACTGGAGGCTTTTTCTGATAAAAACATCAATTACTGCTGAATAAACAGAAGCTCAAAGCCGAGGGAGATTGTGCTTTATATCCTCACACGGCTGAGCTCTCCAGATGTTGATTTAATTACACGTTAATAATCTCGCCGGCACTGAGCCATTTGGCACACACACCCGTACCGGACAGAAAAGAGCGTTGTTCATATGAGGATAAAGCCGTCCATTACGGATTCCAGCACTTCTTGTTCCCTCGGGCTCAATAAGGACGCCGGCAGGTGTGGGGGATTTTTCTTTTTCTGCAAATTACTTTGATGTTATTGGAGGAGGAAAATGCAGAGAAAGATCTAGATGAACTGTGGGGCGTTTGGACGGATGAGGTGAGCGGCAGGTTAATGTAGGAGACAAACGACCCAATAAAAGCAGAATTGAGATGAACGACACCGTCCATCGGCTGAGATCGGCGCGAACCGAATGACGCTTCATAAAGCCCATGCCTCCAACCGGCGGCTCCTTACTGAACAATAAATCGGGGATAAATGACAGAGGCATTTCTACATGTATAAAAACGACAAACTGATTCATGGCAAAGGACGTCAGCGTTTGATAAAGTAGATCATTTGGTGTAAACATTTATTGGTTCTCAAACTAAAATAAAAATCGACTTGTGTCAGTAAAAATTGAACAGCCTTTCAGACTTAAAATAGATTTTTCTGTATATATATATATATATATATATATACACCGGTATATATTTTTACGTCCTTATATATATAATGTCCCTATAAATGTGCACTTTTTGACGTTTTTCCCTTCTTTTTACTTTCTCCTGTAAGAATATATTAAAAGACCATTTGTCTTTTAATTTTATAAAAAAATGAACAGCCTTTCAGAGTAAAAATAAATGTTCCTATGTATTATATATATATATATATATATATATATAAACACACACCGAGTTTGTATAAATGTGCACTTTTTGTCATTTTTCCCTTTTTTTATTTTCCCCAGTAAGAACATATTAAAAGACCATTTGTCTTTTAATTTTATTAAAAATGTAACGGCCTTTCAGAGTAAAAATTTATTTTTCTATACACATACACACATACCGAGTTTGTATAAATGTGCACTTTGTCATTTTTCCCATTTTTCCCCTGTAAGAATATATTAAAAGACCATTTGTCTTTTAATTTTATTAAAAATTTAACAGTCTTTCAGAGTAAAAATAGATTTTTCTGTGTGTGTGTGTGTATATATATATATATATATATATATATATATATATATATATATATACACACACACACACCGAGTTTGTATAAATGTGCACTTTTTGTCATTTTTCCCTTTTTTTATTTTCCCCAGTAAGAACATATTAAAAGACCCTTAAAACACCCTTTCACCCTTAAAAACGTATTAAAAAAATGTGATCTGCTGATGATTCGTTTTTTTAACGTCTTAAATTAAAAAAACAGGTTTAAAATAAAAAAACGCACAACAATGCAGTCGCTCGTACTGGTGTCTATTCCCAGAATTCAGAGGAAACTGAACGACAGCTACTTCATAAATGACGTACACAAAAGCATGTTGTGTGTGACACGAGACGGCGAGGCGCGTTCATTCATTCGCTCTTGCACACGCTGAGAGCCGATGGCTGGTGAACAAATACAAATGTGATACAAACAACTGAAAATCACTCCAAAAAAAAGTCCAATCTGGTGTGTTTTAATACTAGAATATTCAAATAAAAAACAAAAACAAACCAATAAACGCAGATAAAAAAATAAAGAACAACACAGTTCCGGCTGCATTTTGATATGTTCCAGTCAATCGCCCAATGAGAGAGCAGAACACTTTCAGTTCGGATCGTTTCCTTTTTCAAATGGCAGGAGCTGAAACACCCACCGTCAGTCAGAGCGCCCTCGTGTGGAAGGGTGAAGGCGTCACAGACTGTGTCAGTGTTATTAGCTGGGCGAGTCTGAAGCAGGACGGTGTAAGAGGTCACGGCGGGGTCAAATCCACACGACTGAAGCTCCTCTGCACACGACCGATCACTGGAGGAGACACGGACACGGAGAAGATGCGACTTTAATATCAGCGGTGTCAAAGACAGATTCATAATCATCTGTTTTAGCTACAGTGTTTTAGTTTGTGTTGCATCATCAGAACAAACTCAATACACACACACTGAGGAATACACAGTCCTGCGGTGTAAGACATTCATAATCATCTGTTTTTACTTTTTGTTGCATCATCTGAGGGAGACATGCTTCATTTTATCAGTCTGAAGTTTGTACAGCAATAACAACACGGAGCAACACAAGCTAAATGTTAAAAGGTAAAAAAGTAGTAGCTGAATAATAGGAGTATTTTAATGGCATTTTAATGGCATTTTAATTTAATATATATATGACAACAATGTAATATAGTTTAGTGACTAGTTCTTCCCTCATATTTAAAAATAAATAAAATATTTTCCTCATATTTGTACGGTTTAATCACACTTCTATGACATATGAGACATATATGTAAATATATATATATATTTACATATATATTATATTTATATATATATATATAAACCATATAATATAATATAAAGACAATATAAACACTGCCGTTCAAAAATTTGGGATCGGTAAGATTTTTTATGTTTTTAAAAGAAGTCTCTTCTGCTCACCAAGGCTGCATTTATTTGATTAAAAATACAAAAAACAACAGTAATATTGTGAAATATTATTGCAATTTAAAATAAATGTTTTCTATTTTAATATATTTAAAAATGTAATTTATTCCTGTGATCAAAGCTGAATTTTCATCATCATTACTCCAGTCTTCAGTGTCACATGATCCTTCAGAAATCACTCTAATATGAGGATTTGATGCTCAAAAAACATCTATCATTATTATTTTATATATATTTTTTCAGGATTCTTGGATGAATAGACGGTTCTAAAAAATGTATTTGAAATAGAATCTTTTTCTAACATTACGAATGTCTTTACTGTCACTTTTGATCAATTTAATGCGTCCTTGATGAATAAAAGTATTCATTATCTGTAAGTTCCTATAGTCTTTTATCAAATAAATACCTTAACCAAGTTTAGTGACTTGTTCATCCCTCATATTTAAAATATATTAAATAAATAAATAAAATAAATAAATATATATTTATCATATTTATATGGTTTAATCGCACTTGTTTAGCACTTACACTGAGATCTGTAGAAAGCGCTTTCCTGTGCGGCTTCCTCCCTCGACCAGCGTGCCGAATCCCTACAGGAGCCTAAACAGAAGATCAACTACATTAATTCAACAAACACACACTTTCTGTCACAACATTCGCACGCATTACGGTCACAAATATGAGTAGGAGTTGAGTGTTGAGATTCTTTTTCTGCAGGAAAAATTCATAGTAGGCAATTTTTGTGAATTGCACGAAAGTCACATTAATTAAAAAATGTCCCATAATAGAAACTGAAGTGATGTTGGTTAAAGTGGATAATCAGTATTCACTGTAAAGCTTGTAAATATGTGACCCTGGAGCACAAAACCAGTCACATGGGTCAGTTTTTTGAAATTGAGATTTATACATCATCTGAAAGCTAAATAAATAAAAGCTTTCCATTGATGTGTGGTTTGTTATGATAGGACAATATTTGGTCGAGATACAACTATTGTAAATCTGGAATCTGAGGATGCAAAAAAATCGAAACATTGAGAAAATCTCCTTTAAAGTTGTTCATTTATGTTGGCGATTGTGCTGCATTCACTCACAAAAATACATGTTTTATATATTTACGGTAGGAAATTTACAAAATATCTTCATGGAACATGATCTTAATATCCTAATGATTTTTGGCATAAAAGAAAAATGGATAATTTTGACCCATACAATGTATTGTTGGCTATTGCCACAGATAAACCCGTGCGACTCAAGACTGGTGACGTGATCCAGGGTCACACATGTGTGATCTGAAACGTGATTGGTGGTCTGACCTGACTGGACATCATGGGGGGGGCGTGAAGTAACGGAGGGCGGATCTGAGGGCCGTACTGGAGCGTGTGTCCCAGAAGAGGATAGCGGACGTCACCTGACACAAACACACACACCTGATCAGGGGTGGACAGTAACCAACTACATTTACCCGAGTACTGTACTCAAGTACACTTTTTCAGTATCTGTACTTTACTTGAGTATTATTTTTTTCTGGAAACTTTTTACTTTAACAAATTTGAAAGACAAATATTGTACTTTTTACTACATTTCTGTCAAGCTCCTTGAGTAGAAAGTAGTAACATCAGTCAGGATGATTTTGGTTGGAAATGAAAGTCGGGTTGACTTCAGAACCCAGTATTACATACAACAATGCAGTGACATTTACTTTTTACTTCTGATACTTAAAGGGTTAGTTCACCCAAAAATGAAAGTTCTGTCAGTAGTTTTCTCCCTCATGTTGTTCCAACCCCGTAAGACTTTCATTCATCTTCAGACACAAATTAAGATATTTCTGATGAAATCTGAGAGCTGTCTCACTCCTCCATAGGCTTCTCTGTAATCGAGATCTGCCATCCCAGAAAAGTTAGTAAAGACATCGTTAAAATAGTCCAAGTGACTACAGTGGCTCAACCTTCAGTTTATCAAGCGATGAGAATACTTTCCGTGCGCAAAACCCCCCAAAATAATGACTTTATTCAACTATTCATTTTCTTCTGTGTGTTTCTCTGATTGAGGGCATGCGCGAGAACTGAGAAGATGACGCTCACGATCATTTGATGGGAAAGTGTGAAAGGTAAGCCAATCATTTTGCGGCATTGGTAAGGCACTTTTACATTTTCTTGTTGGTTTCTCACGATTCGGACATCCAGGAAATGCACATTTTAGAACCATTTTAAACATCGAGACCCATCTGCGTCATCTTCTCGGTTCTCGTGGCTCTTGTGAACTCACGTCAAGGCATCACACACATGACCAGCGTCGGCCAATAGTGAGCCTACGTTCTGACGGACAACCCAGAAGCGCTGCGCTGTTACACTACGTGAACTCACTCAGAGAAACACCAAAGAAAATGTAGTTTTTTTTTTTTTTTGCGCCAACAAAAAGTATTCTTGCCGCTTGATAAACTTAAGGTTGAGCCACTGTAGTCACTTGGACTATTTTAACAATGTTTTTACTAAGTTTTTTGGACCGGCAGAATGAAATTGCCTAGAAGTCTATTAAGATTTAATCAAAAATATCTTAATTTGTGTTCTGAAGATGAACGAAAGTCTTACGGGGTTGCAACAACACTGACAGAATTTTCATTTTTGGGTGAACTAACCCTTTAAGTGCTTTAAAAAACTAGTACTTCTGTTCTTCTACTAAAGTAAAAATCAGTCTTTACAACTTTTACTTGTAACGGAGTAATATTTGACCAGTATCTGTACTTTCACTCAAGTAAGGAAGTTGTCCACCTCTGCAACTGATGAACCTCACAACGACTTAATAAACACCAGACAGGACGAGAGGACTCACCTTGACCTGAAACGAAGGGTCTGGAGAAGTGAGGCATGATGGGAAGGGTGTTGAGGCCTGGCCGGATGTTCTTTACATTAGTGAGGTGTGTTGGTGCGGGCGGCAGGGCCGGCGAGGTGGACGGGCTGCAGATCTGAGGACTGTTCTGCACACAAACGGTTAAACATCGACATGAAACTGCATTCATGATATGAAGGAATCATGTGTGACATCAACAAAGATGTGAACAGATTTTACAAGCTCCCACTAAAAAAAAACGACATTTTATTAACAGTGTTGCCGGATTTTATTTCTCAAAAAGGTGCATTAAAGGGATTTTGCTGTTGTCAAATCTGCACACGGATCC